>NC_057738.1:11135716-11259089 GCF_004010195.1 Chiloscyllium plagiosum | reverse complement strand
GATCCTTGTCGAACGCCTTACTGAAGTCCATATAGATCACATCTACCACTCTGCCCTCATCAATCACCTTTGTTACTTCCTCAAAAAACTCAATCAAGTTTGTGAGGCATGATTTCCCACCCATATAGCCATGTTGACTATCCCTAATCAGTCCTTGCCTTTCCAAATACATGTACATCCTGTCCCTCAGGATTCCCTCCAACAACTTGCCCACCATCGATGTCAGGCTCACTAGTCTATAGTTCCCTGGCTTGTCCTTACCACCCTTCTTAAACAGTGGCACCACGTTAGTCAACCTCCAGTCTTCCGGCCCCTCACTTGTGGCTATCGATGATACAAATATCTCAGCAAGAGGCCCAGCAATCACTTCTCTAGCTTCCCACAGAGGTCTAGAGTACACCTGATCAGGTCCTGCGGATCTATCCACCTTTACCTGTTTTAAGACATCCAGCACTTCCTCCTCTGGAATATTGACATTTTGCAGGTTGTCACCATCTATTCCCTACAGTCTATGTCTTCCATATCCTTTTTCACAGTAAATACTGATGCAAAATATTCATTTAGTATCTCCCCCATTTTCTGCGGCTCCACACAAAGACCGCCTTTGAGGGGCCCTATTCTCTCCCTAGTTACCCTTTTGTCCTTAATGTATTTGTAAAATCTCTTTGGATTCTCTGGATTCCCCCCTTTTTGCCCTCCTGATTTCCCTCTTAAATATATTCCTACTTCCTTTATACTCTTCTAAGGATTTACTCAATCTATCCTGTCTATACTTACATATGCTGCCTTCTTTTTCTTAACCAAACCCTCAAACTTCTTTAGTCATCCAGCATTCCCTATACCTACCAGCCTTCCCTTTCACCCTGACAGGAATGTACTTTCTCTGGATTCTCGTGATCTCATTTCTGAAGGCTTCCCATTTTCCAGCCGCCCCTTTACCTGTGGACATCTGCCCCCAATCAGCTTTCAAAAGTTCTTGCCTGATACCGTCACAATTGGCCTTTCTCCAATTTAGAACTTCAACTTTTAGATCTGGTCTATCCTTTTCCATCATTATTTTAAATCTAATAGAATTATGGCCGTTGGCCCCAAAGTGCTCCCCCACTGACACCTCAGTCACCTGTCCTGCCTTATTTCCCAAGAGTAGGTCAAGCTTTGCACCTTCTCTAGTAGGTACATCCACATACTGAATCAGCAAATTGTCTTGTACACACTTAACAAATTCCTCTCCATCTAAACCCTTAACACTATGGCAGTCCCAGTCTATAAAGGAGGAGAAAGTGAGGACTGCAGATCTGGAGGTCAGAGCTTAAAAATGTGTTGCTGGAAAAGCGCAGCAGGTCAGGCAGCATCCAAGGAACAGGAGTGGGAGGAGGGGAAATGAAGCTGGAGAAATCTACATTCATCCCGGGTGGATGGAGAGTTCCTAGGGCGGAAGATGAGGCGCTCTTCCTTCAGGCGTAGTGTGGTCAGGGACTGGTGATGGAGGAGGCCAAGGACATGCCTCATCTTCCACCTAGGAACCCTCCAACCACACGGGATGAATGTAGATTTCTCCAGCTTCCGCGGAGTGGGAGGGGGAGTTAAAGTGTTCAGCCACAGGGCTGTCATGTCAGAGAATTCCTAGAGGCCTGGCACTCCAACCACAACGCCATGAACAAGCACATAGATCTCGATGCCATCTATCAACCCCTCAGAAAACGAACAGGAAATGACATCACCACAAACCCCAGGAACCCCATCCAGGAGAAAGATATAAATAGAAAGCAGGAGACAACAGCTTTGCTTCACTTGGAGGTCGCCACTGATGATGTTACCTAGCCAGGTAATGAAACATCTGGATATCAAACCTACAGCTCAGCGAGCAAACCTACACCCTATATGCACACAGTACTGGGGATTCATATCTCAGTCTGTGTCTCTTTTTGCAGTAATGTGCATAATCAGGACCAGTGCAGATGGGTCAGGGCAGAGAGGAATGCCTGACCCATGGTTACTTACTCCCTTTGAAGAGCAGGCTGCCTAGCTGACAGGGAAGGAAGGCCAACATGCTGGTACTGGGGGGAGACTGGATGTGTTCAGCCATCGAGTGAGAAAGCCTCCACTCTGCTCCTCTTAGCTGCAGGGAAAGCAGCAAACTCTTCACAGTATCTTCAGCGAGGTGCAAGCTGTTCAAATCAGGAAAAAAAACTTCATTTTTTTATAAATGACTTCTAATTGCCACTCCCATTCGAGGAGTGTAAACAGAGCTTCATCCTCCAAGTGCCATCTTTGCCAACACATCCGACACCCCCTCTGAGAAGGAAGAAGTGACCTCCCTCAGAGATGTACCATTAAGGCCCTCCTCTCCATCCTCCATCAGCGCAGAGGCATTCACTGCCATGGCCCACCCATCTAGAATAGGCTTAGCATCATATTCTGGTCAACACAGCACTGACCCGGGGTCTCTGACCAACAGAGGAAGTTATGGATGAGGTCTTTGACACTCAGTGGATTGCTGCCAAGCCTACCACAGACGATGTGCTTCCGGACCAGGTCATTACTGAGCAGACAGAGATGCCGAGACAAGGAGGGGAGTGGCTGGCAGAGCTGCTGGAGATCATGGGCAGGGTGGAACAAAGGGCGGAGAATGCAGTCTGATTCCTGCCTCAGGTCATGGCTAAAGGAGGCAAATATGGCTGGCTCCCTGAAGCGTGTGGAGATCCAACAGTTTAATCAGTATTTGCCAGATGTTACTGGGTTCTCACTCCATCACTTAAACTCTACACACACTGATTTAATTGATGAGCAAGAAGGGGCTGAAGCACATTGACTTCCTTGCTGTTGTACATTGCCATTAAGGGGCGAGGCTTGTGCCACTGTGTACAGAGAAGGAGGACCCATGTGTTTGCCATGGAGAAAGACATGAAGACTTGGGAACTTGGGCAAGTTAGTGGTGATATCTTGGGGACAATCCACATCACAGTGGAGGAATGTATGAAGGTGGATAAATCTCCTGATCCTGACCAGATATATCCAAGACCATTGCAAGAGGCTAGAGAAGAAATTGTGGGGACGCTGGCTGATATTTTTGCATTATCGTTAGTATTGGGCGAGATTCCGGAAGAGTGGAGGGGAGCAAATATTGTGTCCTTGTTCAAGAAGGGCTGCATAAGTAAGCCTGGGGACTATAGACCAGTAAGCCTAACATCTGTGGTGGGTAAGTTACTTGAGAAGATTCTGAGGGATAAGATATATATGCATTTGGAAAGAAAGGATTTGATTAGGAGTAGTCAGCATGGCTTTGTGAGTAGGAGATCATACCTTACAAATTTGTTAGAGTTCTTTGAAGACGTGACCAGGACGGTTGACGAGGGTGGTAGATATAGTCCATATGGATTTCACTAAGGCCTTTGAGAAGGTTCCATGTGATAGGCTGGTCTGGAAGGTTAGATTGCATGAAATACAGGGAGAGCTGGCAAATTGGATACTAAATTGACCTGACGGTAGGAGGCAGAGGGTAATAGTGGAATGACGCTTGTCAGACTGGAGGCCTGTGACTAGTGGAGTGCCTCAGGGGTCGGTGCTGAGGCATGATTAAGGCATGATTAGTGAGTTTGCAGATGACTCAAAAGTAGGTACCATTGTGGACAGTGAGGAATGTGCTCAGAACCTGCAGCAGGATCTTGATCAATTGGGGAAGTGGGCTGAGAAATGGCAAATGGAATTCAATATAGATAAGTGTGTGGTCTTGCATTTTGGAAAGTCAAATCAAGGTGGGAGTTTCATGGTGAATGGTTGGGCCTTAAGGAATGTAATGGAATAGGAGTTCAGGTTCACAGTTCTCTGGAAGTGGAGTCACAAATGGACTTTTGGTGCATTGGCCTTCATCAGTCAGGGCATTGAGTATAGTTATTGGGAAGTTATGTTACAGTCATACAGGATGTTACTGAGGCCACACTTGAAGTATTGTGTTTGGTTTTGGTCACCTTGCTACAGGAAGAATGTTATAGAAAGCGAGCAGAAGAAATTTACAAGGATGTTGCTTGGGCTCAATGGCCTGAGTTGTAGGGAGAGGTTGGACCATCTAGGACCTTTTTCTTTAGACTGTAGGAGGCTGAAGGGGGACCTTGTAGAGGTGTATAAGATCCTGAGAGACATGAATGGGGTGAATGCACTCAGTCTTTTTCCCAGGGTTGGGGAATTGGGGACGAGAGGATATCAGTTTAAGGTTAGAGGGGAAAGAATAACAGGGAACCTGAGGAGCAACATTTTTACACAGAAGGTGGATGTGTATGGAATGAGCTGCCAGCAGAAGTGGTTGAGGTGGTTAAACGACATTTAAAAGGACAAATACATGGATAGGAAAGTGCAGGGAAATGGCGTTAGTGTGGCCGGACATTTTGGTTAGCACGGACCAGTTTAGGCCAAAGGGCCTGTCTCTATGCTGTTGGACTCTATGACTCTGTGACTTTATGACCCAGGTAACTCCAGAGGTGCTCTCCACCTCTGCCAGTGATCTCATTTCCTCTACCAAGTCAGGCCGAGGAGGTTGTGTCTATATCTGGCCTGTGCAGGAGTACTCCGTCTGGCAGAGGCCCCGATGCCCAGGACCACCCGCCAAAGTCATCTGAGGCAAGATGGCAAGAAATCTAGCAGGATTTCTTAAGATCAGCTGTGACTGTTGATGTAACCACAGGAGAAGGAAGATGAAAGAACATTGAAATCATCAGGTGTCGAAGTTTTGTGGAACCGAGCCCTGTGCACAGATAAAGCACATTGTACCACTTGAATGTGACTTCTTAATATCAGACAAGCTTTCTGAATGTTTAGATTTCTGCTCTAGTCAACCCTGAATGCCTGTGATCATCGTAAGTACTCACATGTGTGTGATGATGATGCTCCTTTAACAAGGTTATGATGTCCTTGGCTTTAGTTTTAAGAGACAGAACGTGTGGTGTTGGAAAAGCACAGCTGGTCAGGCAACATCCGAAGACCAGGACAGTCGACGTTTCGAACATAACTCTTCATCAGGAATGAGCTTATTCCTGATGAAGGGCTTATGCCCAAAATGTCAACTCTTCTGCTCCTTGGATGCTGCCTGACCTGCTGTGCTTTTCCAGCATTACAGTTTTTGACTGATCTCCAGCATTTGCAGTCCTCACTTTCTCATTTTTTTTTCAGAGAGTTCATAAAACACACAGACTCCCAAAAGTCTGGGATTGGAAAGGTTTTAGGACCAGTTTGATTATCGCTAACAGATTATGCATCAGACAAAGGCTTTTACGATTAAAAAGGACACTTGTACAATGAAAGAGGAGTAGTCAGTTCTCCCAGTTCAGCATTTCTCTGGTTTGGGTTGGTCTGGCTATTTGCTGAAGGCAGTTTTAAAGCTGCTGGAGCCAAAGAGGCAGGTCCATACTGATCCTCATCTCTCTCTCTGACATCTCCCCTGTGAGACCTTGTGTTAGATTTTACCTTTTGTGTGAAGGGGTGTTTATGGGGATGGTTGTGAGTATTTGGAACAGCAGCATTAAGTTGAGATGACCTATTGGGTTTTCGGAGAGGTTAAGTTATTTAGTATTCTGTTCGCTTCTGTTTGTGTTTCATTCAGCAATCTTGTAAATAAATTCTGTTCTGTTTAAAACTATGTGGTTTGACCAGTTGCATCCCTCCTGGAATATCTGCATTGCATCTGCTTATAAAAATGAACAAATTTGGGGGATGGGCTACTTTCTTGAAATGTGTTGAGGGGGTCTGGTCTGAACTATAACATGTGGCACTGTGCCTGGAACACAGAGGCTGCTACTGTTTACTACCTTCTGACAGGAGCATGGTCTCAACAAAGATGACTCTCGCTTAGGTGCATGAATTTGACGAGTCACTCAGCATTGTATAAGCCTTTCAAATATCTGCAGTAGATGTGCCTGTTGCCCCAGTGACGTTTGAGGAATGGATGTGCGGTACCATGTGTTCCTGCATAATTCCCCATTACTTTTCTGGCCTAGACACTGAGGTCATTGAAGTAAAGGTAAAGAAAAATAACTTTCATTGAATGCCAAGCAAAGCAGCATAATGTCTAAACGTAAGAAATGAAACATTCCCTTCGGGCGAGGAATGCATCTCAGCTCCAGTTGACTCATAGCTCTAAGTGTCCACATATGTTTGTAAGAAGTCATTCAGTCTCAAATCTAGCCATGACCTGTTTCTCTTGGGCCTGTCTGCCACATCTCACTCCTTCATTGTTGCCTCTGCAGCACTTCGCTGAGCATCTGTCAGACTCCCCTTCTTGCTGGTCTGAGGACAAACGCAGTTGCTTCATTTGCCAAATTTTAATGCCATTGTTGAGCTTGATTGAAAAGGGCACAGCAAATAACCTGCATCCTGGTGACACACTCTGGCAAGTACTGGACTGAACACTGCAGGCATTGGAAGCACATCTAGAATAGTTCAGTTCAGTGACTGTCCTATACGATGCATGGGCTACAGTTATGCATCAGTCTGATCGTTATGCATGAGGGTCATTAGCAATGCCTTCTGGGAGTATCCCTTGTCATCCACGAACTCAGCTGGACATAATATGGGGGTGCATTCCTCACAGAATCTGGGAGTTCTGCCAACATTTGTAAATGTTGTGAAGGTCCCTGGATAGCAGGTGCACGCTTGTAAGGATTGCTGCCTGCAATCACAAACAAGTTAGAGATTGATCGAGTGCAATCGGCTGAGTGAATCGGGCTAGATGAAGCTGTGTAGCACTGAGTACCACACATGTGCAGTTAACAGCCCCTTGGACCTGAGGGAACCCAGCATGGGTACAAAACTAATGGTTTGAAGGTCTTGGCTCTCTAAATCCGTGGTGAACCTGACAGATTGATGTGCTTCCTATAATGGTCATCCATGATTGCACCATAACGCTGTGGGAGATGTCACACAAGTCCGTAGTTACGGTTTGAAAGAAGCCAGTGGTGAGGAAATTCAATTCTGACGTGATCTTCAGCACCATAAGCCCAACACTTTCTCCAAAACTGCATCTGTTTGATTAGAATTCCATGATTTGATTGAGTTGCAATGAAGGATTATGTCCAAGTTAATACGTATGTGATTTGGAGGGGAATTTGGAGGAATATTGGACGTTTTGAAGTTCAAGATACTACATGAATATAAGTTGTTGTTATTGGTAGGGCCTTACTGCTGCATTTACCTCCAAACAAACACTTGCTGTTCTTCAAAAAGTCCAGTTGTTCAACCCAAGTCGGTGACATCCAAATCCCCAGAAAAAAATAAAAGAAAAGGTCTGTGGATGCTGGAGATCAGAAAAAAGCAAAGCAAAAAATGCTGGGAAAACTCAATAGGTCTGGCAGCATCTGTGGACAGAAAGCAGAGTTAACCTTTGAGGTCCCATAACCTTTCTTCAGAATGGTACATCATTTAGATTCCCTGGATGGATTCAAACACAAAAGATGAAACTTGAATTGGGACCCACGTGGAGTGCATCTAAGCTGGAGGCAGTCACTGAGGAATGTGAGTTTTGGCAAATACATTGTCAAGTACCAGGAGTGGCAATGAATATAATGATGGTGAACAAGAATAAAAGATTGCAACAGGAATCAGAGAGAGGAGCAGAATTTTTTCAAGGTGGAAACTCTGGAGGAGATGTGGCAGCAAATTAAACATTGAACAAAAAAAACCACAGAACTGTGGATGCTGGAAATCAGAAAGAAAAAGGAAATTGTTGGAAAATCTCCTTAGGTTTGCCGAATTTGTGGAAAGAATGCAGAGTATACGTTTCGGGTCCAGTGACCCTTCTTCAGAAGAAAGAAAGAATACATTTTTAAAAAGGGCTTCACAAAGGCAAAAGAGAAGAACCAAAAAGAGAGAGATCTTGAAAGAGTCTCCAAAGACTTACCAAAGAGGAAATCTTTAGGAGGATCTTTGAGGTTTGAGGACCAGTGGAGGGGTTGAATTCCAGAAAGAAGGACTTTTGTGAAATCCCATAAAGAGCAAAGAAGAAATGATTGAATAATTTGAAGGCTTTGGCTGAGAGAGGAATGATGATTGGGCACAGGGTGAACTCTCCTTTTTTCCATGGTTAGTGCCATGGGGTTTTTATAACATCTCCTGTAGAATTTTGCACTTTTAATCAAGCCTTCCTTATGTGCTAACAGATTGTGAAACAGGATATTCTTAGGGAGTGATGAATTTACTGTAACAAGCTCCTGGTGAGTTTCATTTTTAAAAATTGTGAAAATATCCTGTTTAACAGTGAAACTGCAGAAGTGTGCCAAGTCATGACTATTAACACCATACAAATTTCAATTTCTTCCTGTACTACATGCTTGTATGATTATTTTTGGTTCACGTATAATCCATTAAAAAAATGTCTTCTGGACATTTTTCAGAGTTTTTTTTGTGAGTGTGTCTGTGTTTTCTTTACAGATCTACTCCTAGGTTTCTCAAATACTTTGTGGTCACACTTTATCATTCTAGGTACGCCTTTCCTAAAAGAAATTTAGTATTAAAGCTAGGCCAAGTGGGTCATAATACTAATTCTCTGACCTTTGATTCCTTCAAGTGTAACTCTATGCTATGAATGTTGAATCAGTGGAATTTACCGTGGATCAGTTCATTGAACACAAGTTGCAGCAGTTAAACTGGATTTGTTGCTGCTAGGTTAACAAGTGAAATTTCAGGTGGAACTGAAGTCTTCATTTTTTTTATTCTTTCACTGCATCGAGATATCATATTATTAGTCAGAACTCATAGCCTATTCCTAATTGCCCTGGGGAAGGTGGTATTAGGATGGTACCCGAAGCACTGAGGGGTAAGGAGTTTGAGGATGAGTGCTGTCTCGCCACTTGAAGAAGCTGAACGAGGTCCAGGAGAGATAGGTTTACATGATCAATGTGCCTTTGATTAAAAACATTCCAAGATGATGGACTTGATTCAGGTTGGAAACTAATAACATGGAGCTCAACGTTCACCACAGATGATGAAGACAAGAGACGGATTTATCTTTAGGTCGGAAACCTCCAAAGGAATCTAGGTCAGGTGAAGTCTTTCACAGTGGAGAAAGGAAGGAAGAGAGGAAGGAAGGTCAGGCATTTTAGAAATCTTTTTTGTTGACTTACAGAACATGGGTGTCATTGGCTGAGCCAACATTCATTGCCAGTCCTGAGTTGCCCTTGAGAAGGTAATGGTGAGCTGCCTTCTGGAACCATTGCAGTTTATCTATCCAAGCTTCCTTGATTGACTCTATATTGAGAAATATGCTGGTAAATAAATATAAGGAAGACATTGGCTTTTCTTCTGTTGGGAGTTCCTACTCTATTTTTCACCGCATGATGTAATCTCAGGAGACAAATAAAGTCAGTCAAATTATAAATCATCATGTGTCCTTCTGAGGGTCATAAGGGCTAATTCATAAAATAAAATCCAATGAGAAAGGCAAGTTTTGATAGAGAGTTGGAAAGGAAGTTGGAGGCTGGAGAAGAGCGTATTCTTTCAGATAACAGGATGTGATTTTCAAATTTAAGGGACATATCCAGAAACAATTGAGCTGTCTCAAATCATTGCTCCTGATGCAGAATATTCTACGGGTCTGTGAATAAGCAAGTATCAGATTCCCCTTGCTGTGTAGCCCATTGACCTTCCTCACCAAGTTATAGTTTTAAACAAAAGCAAAATATTGCAGATACAGGAAGCTGCATCTAAACACGAGGTGCCAGAAAAGCTCAGCAGCCCTTTGTTGTTTTGTAAAAATATTGATCTACATAAGCTGGTAAGCATTGGAAGTACAAGATGGTGTTTTCAGCCTCTATCTTCAGAAACAGACATTCCACTCCACCAATGTATTAACCTTCCAAGGAAGTAATAAGAGAGCATGTATATCTTACACATCTTCTAAAAGGAGTGAGAATATTATTGGAGGTTAATCCCTCAAGTACAATTGATCTGAGAGGGGCTGGTTGGAATGTGGAATAAATATGTCACATTCTCATGGTGAAACGTTAATGGTTGAAATGGGTACCATACAATAATTTGAGGGGAAATATAAAAAGAATTGCACCATCACTGTAAGTATAGATACCGAGCATGTGCAAAATGAGCGAGGTCATAGATGATGTCAGATCATATGGAACTGGAGCCTGATTGTGTAGGCCTCTAATTAAGATACCCACTAATGCATCTTCTGTGTATAGTTATTGAAATAACCCCACACATGTTGGTATCCTGTCACCAAGTCACCCTTTATTTACTCATGGTTTCTAATTGAAAAAGTTGCAGGCCCACAAGCTTTCAGGAGAATTACTCTTTGCTTTTCATCTGCCCCATATCAATTTCCCAGAAAAGATAATGCATTCTTCCCACATACTCAGCCCGGTCTTTGATGGCAGAATTAAATAAGAGGAACTTCCCAAATAACAGTACGATGCCGGTAATGTTGGCCCCAACTCAAACACGACTGTTTTGAGCAAATTACTTCAGGAGCATGCTTTTCTCTCATTGACTCTGAAATAACTGCCCAGAGGCCGGGATCTGGTCACCATGACACCTGTAATTTACAAGTGGAATGTCCTTGACACTGATCCAGCTCCCTCAGAGCCAGGTCCTCAGAGTGAACAAAACCTGCGACAGTCCTGTTTTTTTTTTTTCTTTTTTTTGTGCAGGTGTGAGACACAGTGAAAGACACAAAGTGCACCAATCTTTATTCAATTTCCACCACCAGGAAGATAGGAAAACACCCGGGTGGCCAGTGACAAACACTGCCCTTCACATCAAGGGACAGTGCTGTGTGATCAAAACAGTGAAGGGGAGGGTAGGGACTAAATCAAAATAGAATTGGAGGGAGAAATGATGCACTCCACTCCCTGCGGCGCCCACCTCTCCCTGAACAACTCCAGGGTGTTGGTCGACACCGCGTGCTCCTTCTCCAAGGACACCCGGGCTCTAACGTAACTGCGGAAGAGGGACAGGCAGTCGGGACAGTCCTGTTTATATCTGTCAGCCAGGGCTCCCTGATTGGACCAGATTAACAGTCCCCAATCAAGGAACTCATATTCTATGAGGTCCACCTGGCTGACCTTGTCACAATTACTATAGTTATGTCCAATCAAGTCTGTCTCTATTCATTCAGAAGAGTGTAGAGAATGAAGAGTGCCTCAATGGAAGAATAATCTACAGCTCTATCTAAAAGCAAACCATAGAAACAAGATCCAGACTTGTACTCAACATACAAAAGGTAACATAAAGCAAGATAGTGGTCATTGTCTGAAATGTTTGAATTCTGTGTTCAGTCCAGAAGGCTGTAATGTACCCAAATGGAAGATGAGGTGTAGTTACCCCAAGCTTGTGCTGAGCTTCACTGGAACCTTGCAGCAGATCAAGGAAAGAAATATGAGTGAGCCAGCGAGATGCAAGTTAAAATGACAAACGGCCAGAGTTTTAGTCATGCCTGTGGACTTAATGGAGGTGTTCCACAAAATGGCCACCTCGTCTGTTTTTGTCCCATCAGCGTAAAGGATATTTGTATTGTGAGCAGAAATGAAGTATATGAAATTTAAGTTTTTAATGGCTGTTTGAGATGGCAGGATTTGGGACAATGCCTGAGCAAGGAAGCTTTGTTGTTGGTACGCTATGTAGAAATTTCAGGGCTGCTGTACAATTTTGAAGTGGAGGTCATGTTTTCCCTGTATGGACAATACAGTTGTCCAGTAGAATAGAAAAGGAAGTAAGTGCAGGATGATGACTAATAGATGTATTCAGTTCCTTATCCATCCCAAATTTTTTTTTTCAATTTTGTTACAATCATCCTGCACTTAATGACCTAAATTAGCTTCCGGTCCAGAAAATCCCTCCAGTTTAAAATTCTCATCCTTGTGTTCAAATGCCTCCATAGTCTTGCCCCATCCTATTTCTGTAATCCTCTCCAGCTTGACAATACTGAAGAATTCAGCATTCCTCTAGTTCTGACTTCTTAAGTAGAATTTTCTTTATTGTCCCATTGGCAGCCCTGTCGAAAGCTCTTGAATTCCTTCTCTACCTCTCTGTTTGTCCCCTTCTCCCTCTTCTTTTCAGATGAGGTTGAAAATCATCTCTGTGTTAGCTTTTGATCACATGTCCTCATCTCATTAAGTGGTCAATTTCCTTTTTGATAACCATTCTAGTGAAACTGATTGGGACATCTTGGTTGCTTCCTAAATGGAAGTTGTTGTTGAAGGGCTCAGCAAAATTACTATGTTGGCTGTGTAAAGTGTAGCGAGAGTGCTTTTGCTGTCAGAAATAAAATGTATCTTAGATGTGGAATAAATACGACAGTTCTACCAGACACAAACATAGAGGAACGAAGAGGATGGGGAAACATTGAGAATTGCAAATATTTTCAAATCATTGCTCATAGGAACTTTGGAATTAGAATTCGATCAAAGTCGCGAAACAAGCTTAGCACATTATCCATGAGACAGAGAGAGAAAAAAACCCAATTGATTGGAGGTCAATCTTACTAACGTATATTTCAGTTGTTCTTGAGCTGAAAGATAATAGATCTGCTGATACTGTACAATAACATGTTTCACTGAGAGTGGGGATGGTTTGAGAGGGTAGTTTTAAGAACATACCTCATTCATGAACAATAGCAATTAAGGTTGGTAAAGAATTCATTGAAAGCTTGATAAGGGGCATATTCTGATTTTGACATTGGTGCACTAACCTAACCTACAGGGAAGATTAGGTGAATAATGGTAGACACACAGTGGGCAAATAGTCATGACCATCCTAGGGAATTAGCTGGGCCCAGTGAGGGTGTGCATAGCTCCAAGGGGAACTCACCATTGGAAACAAGTACAATGTTAAATTCAGGAAAAGTCCCGGATGATTGGAAAACTGCCAACATAACAACTTTTAAATAAAGGAAAGGGGTTAAAAGAACAGATAACTATAGGTCAGTTAGCCTAACATCAGGTATTGGCAAAATGACAATATACTATAAAGGGTGTGCTAACAGAGCAGTTAGAACTACATCATATGATCAAGCGGATTCAACATGGCTTCATGAAGGGGAAACTGTGTCTGACAAATTTACAAGAATTCTTTGAGGACAGGTGATGGGGAAGCAGTGAATGTAATATATTATCGATTTTCAGAGGATATTTCTAAGGTACCACTCATTCGGTCACTTAATAAGATAAAAGCCATGGTGTTACAGATTATATATTGGATAGAGGACTGGCTAACTAACAGACAGTTGAAGGGCATTTTCAGGATGGCATCCCTGTTACTAATGGAGGGATCTACTATATACATTAATGAGTTGGAAAAGGAAAAGACCATATACTATCAGTAAGTTTGCAGATGATGCAAAAATAGGTGGGAAGGCAAGTGGTGAAGATGACCCCATGAGTCTGCATAGGTTAAGGGAGTGGGATAAAATTGTGGCAGTTGTGAGGTTATGCACTTTGGCAGTAAGAATATAGGAGCTGAACATTTTTTAACTGAAGAAAATCTGCAGATAGTTACAACACAAACGGATTTGAGTCCTCACACATAAATCACAAAAAGCTATCATCCATGTACGGCAGGTTGTAAGGAAGAACAAATTGAATATTAATCTTTATTTGAAAGTGTGTATGAAAACAGGTATCTTGCTAAAACTATACAATGCAGTAGTTAGAACAACACTGAAATACTGTAAGTAATTCGGTCCTTTTATTCAAGGGAAAATATCCACTGGAGACAGTGAGAGAAGGTTTGCTCAGCTGATGCCAGGTATGAAGGAACTGTCATGTGAATAGGCTGGACCTGTACTTATTGGAGTTTGGAAAATTGAGAATGAACCATATTTAAACATACAAGACTCTTGCAGGACTTCACACACGGTGGCTCAGTGGTTAGCACTGCTGCCTCAAAGCTCCAGTGTCCCAGGTTCAATTCCAGCCTCGGGTGACTGTGTGTGTGGAGTTTGCGCATTCTTCCCGTGTCTGTGTGGGTTTCCTCCGGGTGCTCCAGTTTCCTACCACATTCCAAAGATGTGCAGGTCAGGTGAATTGGCAATGCTCAATTGTCCATAGTTGTGAGGTGCATTAATCAGAGGGGGGTGGGTTACTCTTCGGAGGATCAGTGTGGACTTGTTGGGCCGAAGGGCCTGTTTCCACACTATAGGTAATCTAATCTAATCACACAGTAGGTATGGGAAAGGTAATAATACAAATTTAAAGATTTTAAAACACACAGAAAAGGTATAATCTCATTAATTCCAAACACGCCTTTATAAATTGAAAAGAACAAAAACATTTTTATATAGTACCCAAAACACACCATGGTATAATACTCAAAACATCACTTGCATACAGTACCCACATCAGATTTCCTGTATCTAACACCTCATTAAATATAAGTTACTTGCCATTTCAATTAATAGACTGGAATTGCAGATATTGGAGCTATCATACACCTCGGTTTAACTGTACACATCTTTGAGTAACCTTTTCAGAGTTTTATCTCAACAGTTATGGTCTGGGACTGACGTTAGTTTGCCATTCTAAGGTAATCTAGTTCACTATATCCTTCCCTTTTCAGACCATTGGTCTGTACAGCAACCTTTACCGGAGGAGTTTCCAAGTCTGCCCCACCCAAATTAAAACTGAAACCAAAAATCTCTCCATCTTAACTATAGGTATTTCCCTACAGCTTAAAAAAAATCGAAAGCTCCTGAAGTCTTGAACAAACCTTGTGGCACCATTATTTACCTTGATGTGTCAGAATTAAATCGAAGAGGAAAAAAAAAGTCCATTCGTGGTACACAAAAACCATTCACTGTAAAGCTGGAACTGTTTTCAAAGAAATTACCATGACTACAAAAAAAGCTGACAAGTACAGCAGCCACATCCAGTCATGTAAAGCAGTAGACAATTAAACAAGAACAAGGGGAGGCTCTGGAAAATAATGGAGAAAGCCTGTAAGTCAATGTCAAAAAAACGCTGATACATTTTCAACTATATTTAGCCGGAACGAGAGTGGGTGTTTCAACACAGGCTCCTCGTGAGATTCCCTGATCATAGATACCAATCATAAACTAGAAAGAAATGTCTTCCTTGTCCAGACCAGTGACAAAGCAATTCTGATGTGATTGCCCACATACTATTGGCAATCGACCTGTCAGCAGTTATTTATTTCATCAAAGATCAACAGCCCTGTGCTGTGAATATTAAATATTGCCTAGTTGGAAAACTTGGTAACCTTCGTTGTCTCTGTGTCAAAACTCAGCTGACTGTCAGGACGTAGAGAATTCGCAGTTTGTGGATGACTGTTGTGCTGCTGTTTCTGCTGCACCACTTGCATGTCATTCTTGATCCTTTCAATTTTGCAAACGAGAAATTCTCTGTACCTTTGAATGTTGCCACAACAAAACACATGTATTAGTCCAAAACTGACATGTTGTTACTTTATGGTTATGAAATTAAGACAAGGCCTCAAAAGTCAACGTTTTGAGAAGTGTCTTAAAGGAGAAAGAGAAAGGAGAGAAACAAAGAGGTTTATAGGGAGTGAGTTTTAGAGTTTAATATGTACACAGATGAGGAATTTGGCAATGGAAATCAGGGGTGTGAAAGTAGAAAGATAGAGATAAGGGTTTTTCTCTCTCAAAGGACACTGAATGTGTGGATTTTTTTTACATCAGAAGGCTTTTGACCTCAGTCATTAGATCTACTGAAGGCTGAGATAGACAGATTTTTTAATCGGTAAGGAAATTAAGGGTTATGGGGAAAAGGCAGGAAAGTGGAGTTGAGGTATATCAGAACAGCCATGATCACACTGAATGGCAGAACAGACTCAATGGGCTGAATGGCCTAGTTCTGTGGGCTTATTAAGAATTGGAGAAACAATTGTTACAAAGGGGAAAATGGTGGAACGTCTCCGATAATTAAACCAAGATACCAGCCCTAATCTGGTATGAAGGAGTGAAAGTTCCCTTCTAATAACCAAACCCGAAACATTCAGAGAAGCTCACTTTGCCCCCTCATAATCTGCTAAAAGTGTGGTTGAATGAAAGGAATTTCTGATACTCACTTCATAAGTAACAATTTATTTATTTAACCCTAACAATGAACAAATTAACAGGATTACTAACAAACTGAATTATTTCCCCTATCTACTAACTATTCCTTTATTGAACTAAATTCTACCAGTATGCTGTTTCAATAAATACAAGTCTCACTTATTTAAGTCCAAGCAATAAGAAAACAATAAATTAAAACTTAGTCTTTCAATGTTCACATGGTATGTGTCTCCCAGAATGCACCACCTTCTCCTCTGACTCTAAACTTTCTACTGTTAATCTTGCTGTCAGGGATGTTTTTCTTTATAACTTATTCTGTTCTGAGTGCCTCTATCTGCTGAATTCTGGCGTCAGGAATATTATCTAAGAGTGCCATGTACCTTTGCAAAGGCATAATGCTTTTTTTTTAAGAGAGCGTGGAGACTTCTGTGAAAACAAGGTGTTTCTTCCTCAGATGGCAGGTGTGCTTTCTCCCAATTTTCAAATGCCCTCATCTTTTAAACCCTTGATGACCTATTAATTTCTTTACAAACAGATTGGTTCCAGGTTGTCAAAGCCATCAGATTTAAAGTGAATTAGCTTTTAGTTTCTAAGTGCTTGGTTTAAATTAATTGGCTGATTCAAGCTAATTTCCAAAACATCAAAACAAGCTTAAGGTTTCGAATCAGACAGTTAACTATAACATATTCCAATTTTAGAACTGTCTGCACATCTCCAGCTTTTGCAGACATTTTCTGGTTTAAATCTCCAAGCTTAGAAAAACGCTTTATCTCTTAAAGGAACCATGTACTCTTTCCTCATATCATTTTCACAAACAAATTCTAGTTTCCTGCCTTCCACTTCACAAGTACTCAAAATAAGTTTGTAACACAATGAGATCTCAAAAGGGCATGGGACTGGATGAACTTCTAAACTCTATTGCGCATAGCATGCTTACTGCACATGTTTTATGATTCAGCTGATCAGCTTTATTTGATAATTGACTTATCATGTGGTTAAAGTCTGTTTAAAATATGACAGATCCAGTTATTTTCAGATAATCTGTGCCAAAATGCTTCTAATTACTTTCAGTTTTCTGTTGAGGAATAGCCAACAAAGAAGGGGGCAGAGGCAAAATAATCCGGTCCTATGTTATAGATATCTGTACAAATTGTCCTATTGTCAGGTCTAAAGCCAGAGGAAACACACTGATTAGTGTCATCCCTATCTTGTAAAGATGGTCAGTCATTAGAATTATTTGAATTATGGTAAATAGGCATCAGCACTTGAATGCACTGAAAAGCATCTTTCTTTTTTCATACAAATGCTTCTGTGTTGCTGCAGTCACATGTTTGATGACCTTGGCCTGCAAACAGGCACTTGCACTGTGTTCAGTGTAAACTGCTTCATCGTTCTCCAATAATCCTGATGTGCAGCCCATATGCATCAAAGTTGACAGCAGACGTCAACAATCCTGACATTTAACAGTGACTCATTCTTTTTGTCTGAGCCACCATGAAGATAACCCATCACCTGATAACAGGTCAATCGTTCAACCACAGCGATAATGTAGATGACATACAGTAGAAGAAGCAAGTTGCCAGGAGTTACTGACAGCGGGAGAATCTATACACTGACATGGATAATCCATTTGCAAGAGTAGTTGGGGGAGGAAAACATGAATTAAAGTTGTTTAAACATTTCTGCAGCAAATAAGACTCTGTTCTTGATCTGACACAATAAAGCTGGGACCTGTGACTCTACTAACTTTCTATTGTGATGAGTAACGTTGAAGACCATCTGAGCTTTCACACAAGGTAATAGTAAATCCAAGAAGACATGGGATAAAAAATTGTGAACATCAGGGGAGGAACTTTGGGTTTTCAATGGGACTCTGACATTTGGGTCTGGATTATGTCAGGAACAGTGATCCAATGTTTGTTTCGAATGCATTGTCCAAGTAGTGTACAAGGGGCATGCTCACCAGCTAATTAAGGATAACAGATAGACTTCCAATATCAATAGGAGAGACTCCACCACAACACAGTAATGGCGCCATTGTCCAACTGAGATTTAAAGATGCTTGCAGGAGGAGGTAGGGTAGGGGCATATCGCTATAGAAGTGTCTTCTGAAGACCAGGTAAATATTTCAATTTAAAGAATGCCAAATCTGTCAGGCTATGATCATGCAGGGGTAACGAGACAGCCAATAGCTATGAATTGTCAGCCATGACAGATGAGGACAAGCACTAGCATGATGAAGCATGGTGGGTAAGTGGAGCTGAGCCCATGAAAAGACTAGCCATGATCTTATTGAATGGTGGAGCGGGCTTGAAGGGCTTACTCCTGCTCCTAGTTCTTATGTTTTTATGTTATGTACCTCCAAGAGCAGACAAAGCTGTAAGGTTGCATTTCCGAACACCTAGTGTGAAGATTGGCAGAATTGTCTCACAAACAAGTCAAACCACAGTGGAATCATACCTCTCTGACAATTTTTCAGCCAACACTATCATCACCCCTGGTTATATCCCTGCTCACCAGCAGGCTGGTGGCACAGTTGAGAAAGAGCAGTTTTTGCAGCATCTAAAATTGTCTCTGGACCCCAAAAGGCTTCATTTCAAATGTGAACAACAAATCTGATGGTTACCAAGTAGCATAACCACCTTCACTTTGCAGCATTATGATTGATTGAGATGGTCAGTGTCTAATGGACATGGCCTGATAGACTGGGACTATGACAGATGTTGAGGGAACCGACAAGAGGGAAAAACATATTGATCTCAACCTCACCAATCTACCTTCTGCAGTTACATCTGCTTATGACAGTATCGGCAAGAGTGACCACTGTACAGTTCTTGTAGAGATAAAGCCTTGTCTTCACACTGTGGATACTCTTCATTGTGTTGTGGCGCTATCACTATGCTAAATGGCTTCAACTTCAAACAGGTTTAGCAAATCAATACTGGACATCCAGGAGGTGCCAAGGTTCCAAGACCAGCAGAAGAATCATATTCGAATAGGATCTCATGGGACACCATCCACTCCTCAACCCTCCCTCAGTCTACCTTTAACCTCAAACCAGGGAATCAATCCTACCTCAATGAAGAGTACAGGAGGGCATGCCAACAGCCGCACCATGCATACCTTCAAATTAAGTCTCAGTTTGGTGAAGCTAAAACGCAGGGCCACTTGCATGCCAAACAGCATAAGCAGCAAGCGATAGTTAGAGTTTAAGCCATCCCAAAACCAACATATTAGGTCCAAATTCTGCAGCCCTGCCAGATCCAGTCATGAACGAAGGTGGATAATTATACACTCACTGGAAGCGGTGACTCAATAAATATCCCCATCATCAAGGCAAAAGATAAGGCTGGAAGATTCTCAATAATTTTCAAATAGTGGATTATCAGGGTGGCACGGTGACACAGTGGTTAGCACTGCTGCCTCACAGTGCCAGAGACCCGGGTTCAATTCCCGCCTCAGGCGACTCTCTGTGTGGAGTTTGCACATTCTCCCCGTGTCTACGTGGGTTTCCTCCGGGTGCTCCGGTTTCCTCCCACAGTCCAAAGATGTGCAAGTTAGGTGAATTGGCCATGCTAAATTGCCCGTAGTGTTAGGTGAAGGGGTAAATGTAGGGGAATGGGTCTGGGTGGGTTGCTCTTCGCATGGTCGGTGTGGACTTGTTGGGCCGAAGGGCCTGTTTCCACACTGTAGGTAATCTAATCCATCTTGACCTCCTCCAGAGGTACCCAGAATCTAAGAGGTAAAAACAATGACGCAGGTGCTGGAAACCAGATTTTGGATTAGTGGTGCTGGAAGAGCACAACAGTTCAGGCAGCATCCGCTAGGCAGGTAGGACAAGTCCGGACAGGTCATGGGGACAGTGCTGAGCTGCAAGTTTGAAACTAGGATGAGGTGGGGGAAGGGGAAATGAGGAAGCTGTTGAAGTCCACATTGATGCCCTGGGGATGAGCTTCAGGGCAGAGGAAATGACCTGAGAGTTGCAGTGGGAGAGGGACTCCCTGAGATTCTTGTAGAGAGAGGAGGAAAACTTCTTCAAGGCAGGCATCCTTGCAAGAGGACCTATCACCTTCATCTCCTCCCCCACTCACCCATTGTACTCTATGCTACTCTCTCCCCACCCCCACCCTCCTCTAGCTTATCTCTCCACGCTTCAGGCTCTCTGCCTTTATTCCTGATGAAGGGCTTTTGCCCGAAACGTCGATTTCGCTGCTCCTTGGATGCTGCCTGAATTGCTGTGCTCTTCCAGCACCACTGACCCAGAATCTAAGAGTCTACTCTTTAGCTAATTTGATTAATTCCATGTGACACCAAAATTGCTGTAAACCCTGGAGTCCTGCACCAAGTAACTCACTTCATGACTCCCCAAAGCTTATCCATCATCTACAAGGCACAAGATGGGAGTGTGTGGGGAATACTCACAACTGGCCAGGATGAATACAGCTCCCACAACACTCAAGAAGCTTGACACCATCTAGACAAAGCATCCTCCTATTGTGACACCACATCCACAAACATTTACTCCCTCCATCACTGAAGCACAGCAACAGCAGAGTGTACCATCCACAAACGCTTTGCAGAAATTTACCAAGGTACCTTATGTAGCACCTTCCAAATCCATGAGCACTACCACCTTAAATAACAAGGGAAGCAGATACATTGGAACAACACCAGCTACAAGTTCCCTTCTAAGACACTCATCTTCATGACATGGAAATGTTTCACTAGTCCTTCAGTGTTGCTGGGTTAAAATGCAGGTGTTTTGGGTCTACCTAGAGGACAAGGACAGTTGGGGTTCAAGATGGTAAGTCACCTCACCACCATCGCTAGGGATGGGCGATAAATACTGGCCAAGCCAGTGACACCAACATCTCATGAATGAATGAAAAAACAATTGCTTTTCGTTAAAGATAAAAGCCTCCTCTCAGCAGACTATCAAGTGATTTTCCTCTATTATACCAGATCAGCATGTTCTGTAGATCTCTAACCTGAAAAAGGAAAGTGACATAAAAAATCTAGTTTGCAGTGAGCAGGCGTACAGGAGATTGATATAACATGATGATCGATGGGACAGAGTGCTCATGCAATAGTATCTGCCTGCAGCAAACATGTGCTCCAGCTTTACTGGCTCCACAAAACTTGCAGTGTCAGATAATTCCCATAAACGTACAACATCAATTATCATTCAGTTGAGAATGTCAGGCAGCTCCAGAATAATGTCGGCCTGTCACACAAATTTACTGAGATATATTTTCCTTTATTTGAAGTGAAGAAAACATCTTGCTTTAGGAAGAATGTTATTAAACTGGAACGAGTGCAGAAGAAATTCACGAGGATGTTGCCAGGACTCAAGGGTCTGACTTGTAGGGAGAGGTTGGACAAGCCAGGCCTTTTTTTTCTTTAGAGTGTAGGAGGCTGAGGAGTGATCTTGTAGGAGTGTGGATGATCATGAGAGCCATAGATACGGTGAATGCATTCAGTCTTTTTCCTAGATTTAGGGAATCGAGGACTAGATGGCATCAGTTTAAAGTTAGAGGGGAAAAGATTAAAGGGAACCTGAGGGTCAACTTCTTAACACAGGGGGTGTTATGCATATGGAATGAGCTGCCAGCGGAAGTGGTTGAGGTGAGTGCATTAACAATATTTAAAAGACATTTGGACAAATACGTGGATAGGAAAGGGTTAGAAAGGTATGGGATGGAAATGTGTTGCTGGAAAAGCGCAGCAGGTCAGGCAGCATCTAGGGAACAGGAGAATCGACGTTTCGGGCATTAGCCCTTCTTTAGAAAGGTATGGGCCAAGTGCAGGGAAATGGGGTTAGCGTGGACGGACATTTTGGTCGGCATGGACCCCCTGTTTGGGCTGAAGGGCCTGTCTTCATGCTGTAGAACTCTATAACTCTATGACTCTATTATATACTGTTGAGGGGCAGCATTGTGAGTTCATGCTCCTGGCATTGAGCTCTGCCAATTCTCAAATTCAAGTTGCACCTACGTTTATGCATGAAAGGACTTTTCTTTCACTTGTATGATCCATTCAATTATTTTGAACTGAGTTGCTGGTGGCAACAGCAGACAAAAACATCATTTTAAAATTTGAAAACTGCATGTAAATGCAGAAGTTTAATATTAGCTACAAATACAACGCATAATTTAACACGAGTCTCATCAGGAAGGTAAGAAGCAAAACAAGGGTACCCTTTAGCAATTTAAAACTGTGCATACTCTGCTTCTAGGGTTTTGACAAAGTTAGAACGTCTATATGCAGCCTTGAAACTTCTTGTCAAGATCAACCTGCTCACACGAGTTCATCTTGCCAATTATAATCCCAATATACATGAAAGTGACAGAGAGATACCTCGTCCATGAAATCCTGGGAGGGAACTCTTAAGAATCCTAAGGAGCTTTTAAACTGGTAACTCCTTTCAATAGCGTCAATAGAAAGGAATTATTTCCTTTGAGTCAGTGACAAGCCCCTTTGCTCCACGTCAGAAAAAGCTGCAGAAACGTTTACAACCACCTGAGAGTGCAGATGCTGCATAGTTCAACAGTATCTTTCAACGACAGTCCAACACATATTGCACTGGAGTGTTACCTTGTATGTAGTGTTCCTGGCTCTTGGGTGGGATTTGAACCACAAACTCTGACTCAGAGACACATTATAGCTGGATTACCTTTGGAGAAAGCAGTCACCATCAGCATAAGCTTCTTTAATGAGATTCTGCTCCACATGTCAATACTTTGAGGAATGTTTCAAAGATTTCAATTTTGAAACTATGGCCCGAATTATTTTAATATGTAACATTGATTCACGTGAGAGTTTTACATGGGCAAATCACTCTTATACTGAATCCAAAGAAAGTTTAACTCCTAAGTCTTATTTTAATATTCAAGCCATCATTCGTTTCAGGTAATTCAATGGAACTGAAAATGTGGCGAGTCGTCTAATTGGTACCTGAATCAAAATCACCCATTTTACATTATCTCAAACTCAAAATGACCCCCACCTCCGTCATCCCTGACTGGTTGCTCTCTTTTAAATTACTTTCCTGTTTAATCCTCATAAATGCACCTCCTGGTTCTGTAAAGCCAGGAAAAATTTCTTCATACAAAGAATGATGGAAATCCAAATTCTCTCCCACTGATAGATTTGTGTTAAGCAAGTATGTTAAGGATTACTGGACCAAATGGAGTTAAGATACAGATCTGCTATCTAATTGAGTGGTGGAACTGATTTGACGGACAGCATGGATTACTTATATTCCCCTAACAAATGCGAAATACTGCAGATGCTGGCAGTTTGAAATAAAAACAGAAAGTGCTGGAGAAACTCAAGTCTGGCAGCATCTGTGGAGAAGGAAGAATAGTCAATGTTTCTAGACTGAATTGATTCTTCTGCAGTGTTTAGAAAATTACATTTCTTATGAATGAGACAGATGAGGAGGAGGAGGAGCAAGTGGAACAGAGTGTAAGGGTGTTCAGATCCAAAGATAATGGGGCTTGAAGAGAAGATATAAATGTCAAAAGGGTAAATGAAGGTGTAAAAAGGAGCTGTGTGTGCCTGAGTATGGGGTGGGAGGTAGGTGGAGGTGGATGATTTTTGGATTAAGGAAAAAATGAATAATATAGAGGTCATGTTCCGAAGTTGTGAAATTCAATATTGACCCTGTATGATGCCTAAACAGAAAATAAGTTGTTGTCCCTTGAGCCTTCCATTGTGTTTCTTTGGACATTGTCTCAGGAAAGAAACATTAGTTTGGGAGCACGATAGGTTATTGAGGTGGCATGGTGGCTCAGTGGTTAGCACTGCTGCCTCACAGCACCAGGGTCCCAAGTTCGATCCCAAACTCGGGAGGCTGTCTGTGTGGAATTTGCACATTCTCCCCGTGTCTGCGTGGGTTTCCTCCGGGTGGTCTGGTTTCCTCCCAGTCCAAAGATGTGTAGGTCTGGTGAATTGGTCATGCTAAATTGCCCATAATGTTCAGTGCATTAGTCAGAGGGAAATGGGTCTGGGTAGGTTACTCTTCGGAGAGTTGGTGTGGACTTGTTGGGCCGAAGGGCCTGTTTCCACACTGTAGGGAATCTAATCAAACAAGTGGAAGATGATTCAATATTGAGCCCTGATAATTGTTGTCAAATGCTTGACAACTTCAGAACATGATCCCTGGCATAACTTATCCAAAAGGTTGATTTAAAAATTTCCAATCACCATATCCACTTGAATTAAAATTGTTGCCAGGATGTCCCAATGGTTCTGCACCTACTTTTCGACAGGAAGGTCTAGGTCAAGTTTAATCTGTCTCAGAAGTGTATCATAAAAAGTCAATTAAAATACTTAAAATTGCTCCCAACTTCTTGTTGCAATCTAGCAACACTATTGTGTCTTTTTCTACTGTTGCCATGAATTTTGCCACCACTATTATTCTACTCTCACAAAAATTACTTGCCCCACTTTACTGCGTCAAACTATAACTAACTTGCCTCCGGTCTGAGCTAAAACACAATGCCTTTTGTTCCACTCGGTGCTAGCATATTTAAATCTTCCAACATGAGACCCCCTGCCCAATCTGAATTTCTACCGCCCTATGCCCCATCTTACTTGATGGCTTGCATTGCATTATGGAGAGCTGCGATACCTTATTTATATTCCTTAACATTATTCACTTTTTGTCCTTTCACAATTTTTGGCTGTCTTGCAGAGGTGGTTTGAAAGATTGACAGAATGAGGGTCCTTCAGTTATGTGAAGTGGCTAGAGAAACTATAATTGCTTTATTCAACCAGGGAAGGCTAAAGGGAAATTTTAACAGAACTATTCAAAATTATGAGGGAATTTGATTCAGTTAATAAAGAGAAACTGTTTTTACTGACAAAAGAGCCAGATATCAAAGAACACACATTTAAGATCATTGCCAAAAGAACCAGTGAGTAATGAAGAGAGTTCCTCTTGCACAGTGAGATTTTATGACATGAATGTACTGCTTGAAAATATTATGTAAACAGATTCACTCACAACTTTCCTAAGGAAATTGAATTAATACTTATAAAGACAGTATTTGCAGGACTCCGATGACAAAGCAGTACAGGCACAATTGAATAGCTCTCTCAAAAAAGGAGTACAAATATAAAATTCTGTTTGATCGTTTTCTGTGTTGCGAACTCTAAATTCCAAACTTCTCATTTTCTTTTACTGCCAAGGTAGAAACCTCGACTAATTCTGCCACCATAATTCACGTTTCCCTCTCTTCCATCTGAAAGATATAGTAATATTGTAAGAAATATATGGTTAACTGGTTACTTCCACAAATATCTTCATTTCTTTCGCAATCTTCTTGAGTGACAACAGAGAAAATTCTATCAATTCGTATGTGTGTGTGTGTCTAATTGACAAGGCCTGTTTTTCATTATGTTCCTGTAATTGATGGAGTCTGTTACTTATTATGTACTTTACTACATACAAGGCCCGGTATTTCCTGGTATCAAACTGCCAACTCAAACTTCATATTTTTTCACTTTGAATCATGCGCTATCACACATTTCAATTTAATTTGTTTGGTTCATGATTCTCTTATGCTCCACCAGTTTGATTTCATCTTGTGTTTTCATTTCTTTTCTCAACAGGCGTACTGTCTCCTATTATAATTAATAAAGGAATGTGTAGGAATCTGGTTTGATGTAACAAAACAGTTATTTGTTTCAGATGACATTGATAGAGGTCATTCTTCGTTAATATTATCTGGTCAGAATCATGTAACGTTGCCTTGTAGTATGAGCTTATTTTATATTAAAACATCATAATTAGAAGAGCTTTTTTCTTTATTAACTTCTCATATCAAAGGAGAATACATATACACATTTGTACATTAGGGATGGGCAATAAATTCTTGGTCAGCAAGTGACCTCACGTCATGGGAAATAATTAAAAAATCACATCTGCACACTCTCAGGGTGACAGAAAATGTTTCATGGACAATAACAAATTTCTTCAAGTGTAGTCACAGTTATAATATTGTGAAGTGCAGCAGATTATTTGTGGACCGCAAGCTCCTACAAATAGAAATGTGATAAATGCAAATATAAGCATTTCTTCATCTGACTGATCAGCTCAAAGCTCTCGGGACTTGTTACATCCAGTTGTGAATGCTGGTAGATTATAAAGAAGCCAACAGGAAGAGGATGTACCATGAATATCTCTGTCCCCACTAGTGGTGGGACCCAGCTGGAGAGCAATTACAACATTTTTAACTATTTATGCCAAGTGGATGACCCGTCTTAGGACCCTCTGAGGTCCCTGATATAAGAGATACCAATGTACATAAAATTCATGTCATCCCACACTGAATCAGAAAATGGCTGAGCTCAGTGATAACGCAACAGTTAGGGGCCATGAAAGCTTTCTGGGTTGTAGTAATTATGATTGGAGTTGAGGACTGAGGTTCCCTCAGTGGGGATTGAGACCTCAAGTGGGCATATAAACTGACATGTGAGCTCTGAGGAAACAAGAGCCAACCATTCTGCTCACATAAGTCTTCCCACCTTCCTCACCCACTGTCATAATCCTCCAGCTGTCACAAATGTGTCACCACAACCTTCAAGCCTCAAAATGTTGTTGTGGTTGAAAAAGGCTTGAGAAGCATGACTGTAGGTTTAGCTAAGCCTCTTGCCAAGCTGTTACAGCATAGCCACAACACTGGCTTCTACCCAACAAAATGAAAATATCCTGCTCACAGGACTACATCCAACCTGTTGAATTATCACCCAATTAGTTTCCTCTCAAGCACCAGCAGAGTGGATCAATGACAATACAATAAGCAGCACTTAATTGAAAATAACCTGCACATTAATGCTCCATTTGGATTCCACCAGGAAAACTTGGGCTTCAACTTCATTAAAGCTTTCATTCAAACACGATCAGACGGATTACATTCCAGAGATGAGGTGACTGCTCTGTAACCAAATGTGGCATCAAAGAGCCTGAGTTAAATTAAAGTCAATGGGAATTGTGACAAGGCCCTCCAGTGGTTTGCGTTAAACCCGCTAAGAGTGGTCAGTCACGGTTGATGTGGTTAAGTTCCTTGGGCAGTGTCTTAGGTCCAAACATCATCAGCTGTGTATTAATGACCTTACCTACAAAAGTGGAGTTATTTGCCAGACTAACCTCCTCAAAACCTGAAGCAATTTGTGACCAATGCTGTCTACCCTGGACAGCATTCAGGCTTAGACTAATATGCAGCAAGTAACATTCACGTGACACAAGTCTGAGGCAATGACTATCTGATATCATGCCATGACATTCAATAGCATAGCTATAATTGGATAGATCCAGCCAAGTAGATTTTGCAGGAGCTCATCCTGAACGTTTGTGAAGCTGACTTCAAGAAGGATACTGGAGATTGTTGATGGTCCTCCCATTCCATCTGGGCAATGCACAGGAAATATTACTAATGTAATTCCTCTCATGCTGTTATGTTTGGCAAAGGGTGGGTGGTGGGAAAGAAAAAGTGGATAAGTGCAGATGGAGCCCAGAGGGAGAGAAAATGACAGCTAGGCAGACAAAGGGTTGGATGATAGTATGCCATGGAGGAAGGAAAGCTGATAATGGGGACAGTGAGTAGGTGAGAAGGGTTGGCCGTGCTGAAGGAAGCCCGTGACCTAACAGGACTTGTGTGTGGGCTAAATAAAGGACTTGGAAGAAAGTGTTCAGGTTATAAAATTATTGACCTCAATATTGTGTCTAAAAGGCTGTAGAGTTTCTAAGTGAAAAATGAGGTGCTGTTCTTCCAGCTTGTGCCGAGCTTCTCCGGAGCACTGTAGCAAGCCTGAGACAGAGAGATTGGCCAGGGAACATGGCCGGGTGTTAATGTAGCAGGTAACTGGAAGCTCAGGGTCATTTTTACAGTCAGAAAACAGACGCTCTGCAAAGCAGTTGCCCATTTTCATCTACTCATTGTCCTGATTATCAGTGTTCTTTTCTCACTGGCAGACTGTCATCCATCCCTTTGCTTGTTGAGCTGTTGCTCTCTACTACAGGTGCCATCTCTGCCTATCCACTCATTCCTTTCCACCCACCGACCCACCCACTCCCATCCCAATCCCCCTCTGCAGCATATTAGCAACTTTTCATTAGCTACTATTAGTTCTGAGGAAGGGTCAGGAGAACTGAAATGTTAACTTTGCTTTCTCTGCACAGATGCTGCCAGATCTTAGGAGTTCCTCCAGCACTTTCTGTGTTTGGTCAAATTTCCAGCATTCGAAATTCTTTCATGATGATAGCAGAAAAAAACGCTCTATTAGAATTAGAATTAGAATTAAATTTTATCGTCATGTGTACTCAAGAACAGAAAGACAGGGGTACAGTGTTCTGCCCAGCTCCATGCCCCCATCCCGCTCCACACTGACTCTCCCCATTCCACATTGTCCCATGTCCCCATCCCGCTCCGACTCTCCCCACTCCACATGGTCCCATGTCCCCATCCCGCTCCGACTCTCCCCACTCCACATGGTCCCATGTCCCCATCCCGCTCCGACTCTCCCCACTCCACATGGTCCCATGTCCCCATCCCGCTCCGACTCTCCCCACTCCACATGGTCCCATGTCCCCATCCCGCTCCGACTCTCCCCACTCCACATGGTCCCATGTCCCCATCCCGCTCCGACTCTCCCCACTCCACATGGTCCCATGTCCCCATCCCGCTCCGACTCTCCCCACTCCACATGGTCCCATGTCCCCATCCCGCTCCGACTCTCCCCACTCCACATGGTCCCATGTCCCCATCCCGCTCCGACTCTCCCCACTCCACATGGTCCCATGTCCCCATCCCGCTCCGACTCTCCCCACTCCACATGGTCCCATGTCCCCATCCCGCTCCGACTCTCCCCACTCCACATGGTCCCATGTCCCCATCCCGCTCCGACTCTCCCCACTCCACATGGTCCCATGTCCCCATCCCGCTCCGACTCTCCCCACATCCCGCTCCGACTCTCCCGATTCCACACGGTCCCATGTTTCCATCCTGTTCCATCTCTCCCCACTCCACATGTTCCATGTCCACATCCCGCTCCGACTCTCCCCATTCCACATTGTCCGATGTCCCCATCCCGCTCCGACTCTCCCCACTCCACATGGTCCCATGTCTCCATCCCGCTCCGACTCTCCCCATTCCACACGGTCCCATGTTTCCGTCCCGCTCCGACTCTCTCCACTCCACATGGTCCAATGTCCCGATCCCGCTCCGACTCTCCCCACTCCACATGGTTCCATGTCACCATCCCGCTTTCTCCGACTCTCCCCACTCCACATGGTCCAATGTCCCCATCCCACTCCAACTCTCCCCACTCCACGTGGTCCCATGTCTACATCCCGCTCCGACTCTCCCCACTCCACATGGTTCAATGTCCCGATCCCGCTCCGACTCTCCCCACTCCACATGGTCAGAAGTCCCCATCCCGCTCCCACTCTCCCCACTCCACATTGTCCCATATTTCCATCCCACTCCGCTCCGTCTCTCCCCACTCCACATGGTCCGAAGTCCCCATCCCGCTCCGACTCTCCCCACTCCACATGGTCCCATGTCTCCATCCCGCTCCGACTCTCCCCACTCCACATGGTCCGAAGTCCTCATCCCGCTCCGACTCTCCCCACTCCACATGGTGCCATGTTTCCATCCCGCTCCGACGCTCCCCATTCCACATTGTCCAATGTCCCCATCCCGCTCCGACTCTCCCCACTCCACATGGTCCCATGTCCACATCCCGCTCGGACTCTCCCCCTTCCACATTGTCCGATGTCCCCATCCCACTCCGACTCTCCCCACTCCACATGGTCCCATGCCCCATCCCGCTCCGACTCTCCCCACTCTACCTCGTCCCATGTCTCCATCCCGCTCCACTTTGACTCTCACCACTCCACTCCATGCCTCCAGCAAACAATATTACTTACCTAAGTTACTTACTCGAAATCTCTTATATACCCTCACATCCTACGCAAAAACCATTCTTCTTGATTATCTGCTTTCTTTAAAGAAAGATATTTTCATCATAATGGTGTTAAAAAGACATTCAATGAATGCGTCACAATTAGCTCAAAGGATAATGATTGGACTCTGTGCATGTCTGCTTTTAACAACATCATTAAGAATATCAAATTATTCAAAAATTATATCTGTGCTCTTCAGGGTCTGAGCTGAAGTTGTTTCAGTGAACCGAACTGTAGCAACCAATTCAAATGTACAGCAAATAAATTAATAACACTTGATTTCATGATTTGAAACCATTAAGCCTGTGTGAGAGTAGATAAATAAAGAATGTGACATATTTTTCTGATTTTCAGTTGGTAACAAACTAGAAATGTTCAATATTAAAATTCTGAACCTTGAGTTCAAATTCCTCTCTGCCCTCACAATCACTTCCAGCCCATCTAGTATTAAGTCAAGGGCAGGGGTATTGAATGTTATCGAGAAGAAATCAGTATGTGGACATGAAAGAATGTCCATGATCTGTTTGAATGGTGAAAAAAGTTTGAGACACTGAATATCTAAATTCTCCTCCCAATTTATATGATCGTATATGCCTTTTGAGAAATTTACCTTCCTCTAATTTTGGTCTCTTCCACATTCTCAAGTCTATTTGCTGAATCAATGTTGGTTGTAAATTCAATTGCCAAGGTCCTCAGCTATGGCATTTCCTCCCGAAACTGTATTGTATGTCCTCCCCTAAATCATTCATTTAAACCCTTTTCTTGATCCAACATTTGATCACCTATTCTAACACATCTTTGCATTGTTGGTGTGAACATTCATAGCATTCCTGTGAAAGGCTTTGAACGTCTTTACTGTAATAAAGCTTCTACAAATATTTTCAGGGAAAGGTGGGCCCCACAGGGAGTGGAGTGTATTATTTCCCTCTCCAACTCTATTTTGATTTAATCCCTGCCCTCTCTTCACCTTTCTGATCATGTAGCATTGCCCTTTGTGTGAAGGGCACCGCTTGTCACTGGCCACTGGGATGTTTCCTTTCTTCCTGGTGGTGGAAGTTGAATAAAGATTTATACACCTGTTGTCTTTCACTGTGTCTCACACACACACACACACACACACAACATGGGTGCTGGGGAAAAAATAAACAAAAATTTAACAAAGAAACAAAGGCAAAAAAAAACATATATACCCAGGAAAGGGGAAATATAAGCACTACCTCTGTTAGGCGGTAGTATGGGGGTGGAAAAGAAAAATGGATCAACAGGAAAAAAAGAAAAGATAAAGTTTCTATATAATGACAAATTGCTGTTGCTATTGTTGTTAAATTTCAAAAAATGGTTTGTATTCATGAACCGTGTTAGCATGCAGCACTCAACTGCTGCAATTCAAGCATTTCCCAGTCAGAAGTCCAGCTTGGAGAACTGGGAGTATTTAAATATGGTCACAGTGTCACACCAATATTTATCCAATAAGATGCAAGAAATGTCAGCTTCCCTTCCCACAGTCTAGTTGCTTTCGCCATTGAGTAGGTGAGCCAATAAAAGTTTTCAAGTTTGCACTGAGTAAGCTGGTCTCGGTTGGAGACACATGAAAATCCAACAAATGTTTTCAGTGTTTCCAGTAAAGTGATGGGAAAAGTTATTCAGGATTCCTTTTCCAAGCTGACTGCTACCTGGATATCCTTGCTGTAGATGGCGTGTAAAGATCCATTTTACTTGAATTGTTCTTGATACCATAAGAGGCCTTTAAGCTAAATTTTAACTTGCATTATAGTCTCATTACTAGCTGATTCACTTGCTTCTCAGATTGCACAGTAGTCTGCATTATGTGCACATCTGTGCAGAAGCACACATCTATTTCTTGTATAACAGATGGCAGTCCTCAAGGAGTCCACAGGGCTGATTTTACCTTGTGGTGTTTATGATGGAAGATGAATAGTGGCAGATTGGGAGCTTGTTAGTAGCAAAAGATGCCCGTTATATGCCCCAATAAAGAGAAATGAGACAAGGTATTTAATGAGGAACTGATTTTGCTGCAACTCATGCACTGTCACTGGCACAAAAAAAACCCCTTCTATATTTAGTCAGTTGCTGCAGCGTAGTAAGTCGCCTGGCTACATCGAAGTGGTCATTTTCTGAGCCCGCGTTGTAATATTTTATAATGTGTTCTGAAGTGGTTCACCACTATCAACCTGCTTTTGAAAAGTCCCCCCAGATTCTCGTTGAGACCATCTTTTTAAGTCGCTCTTATGAATCCAAATGGATTTTGAACTGACTCAAATACTCAATGTTTTTGAATGCCGGTAAGGTCACCGTGATCTCTCAGGTGCTATGCTGGTACTGAAACCTTGCTTTAAGTAAATTATAAGCTCCGGAAAGTACAAATGAAGACACTGGTCAAGGATAAGTCGTATGACATTAAATGCATTGATGTTTTATGCTTGTGATTAATGCTTTTTGTTTTGTTCAATGTTGGCAAATAGAGACCTGACAGCCAGTAATTATTCCTGCATTTCAGCATTGCAGTGAAGAAAGGCATGTTGCTTTAAAAGCATAGTAGGGAAAAAATAGTGACTGTGTATCATAAAATATTCATTTTTAAAAAGTGTTTACAATGTTTCTGCTTGTAAAGACCAGAGCAATTCTTTCCTTACAATGAATATTGCTGCCAGTCACTATCACCTCGAATGCAAATTAGAGAGGTTTGATAGCAGGTTTGGCAAAACCTTATTACACTATTCAGTTACGTAATCTAGCATTTGCCAGTGAGGAATTGCCGTAGTTGGTTCTTCCCAATATACTGTTCTCAATTATCAATGTTTATTTATGCAATTGCAAATCACAGAATAGATAAAACCCAAAATGCCACTGCTGTGTTTGCTGATGAAGTCTGCTTCCTGAATGTGTTGAGGTATCACTGCATTGTGCGTAAAGAATTCATGGGAAATATTCGCCGACTGATAGCAGATAACAATATCCACAATACACGCTTTTTGTTGTTTCATTCAACTCCTTTAAAATAGCAAAGCTTTCTTATTAACACAAAATCAACTTTAGGGAATTGCCTCCCAGTGTTATTAGCTTATTTCAAATGAACCAGAATGATGCAGCTACTCCACACGGGCATCCACATTCCAACAGTAAGACTAAGAATTGAAACTAAAAATAATTTGCCTGCTTGTAAATTATGTAGAGTTCAAATTATCTCTGTTAGTTTCTATAAGTGACTTGGAGATGCCGGTGTTGGACTGGGGTGTACAAAGTTAAAAATCACACAACACCAGGTTTATGGTCCAACAGGTTTATTTGGAAGCACTAGCTTTCGAAGCGCTGCTCCTTCATCAGGTAGTTGTTGATCCACCTGATGAAGGAGCAGTGCTCCGAAAGCTAATGCTTCCAAACCAACCTGTTGGACTATAACCTGGTGTTGTGTGATTTTAAGTTTTTATAAGGACAGTTTGAGTGAATATTTTAATGCTCTGACCATTTCAATGTTTTTATGTCCAGTGTCTTCTGCCCTTCAAACATTCAAAATCAGTTCGGAGAAAATTTCATTCCATAATCTTTGAAGCACTTGTTTTTACTCACATTTAGAAGAATGTCTTCTCAATTAAACACATATTGTCTGTGGGCTAGAAAGTTGAATCACTGAATTAGTCAGTTATTGTTAATTATCTGTAAATAGCATAAACATCTCGACACCATAATATTGAATTATTTTTTTGACAATTTAGCTAAACATACTATTGCAAGCACTCAAAACAAACAGAGCTAGTGGTGCGCTGTGACAGGAACTGCTTCAGTTGTCAGTGGAGTTGATAATCAGAGGGCACAGATTTAAAATAGCTGGCAAAAAAGCTGATAGGAGATGACAAAAATTCTTTAATGCATCAAATTATGATCTCAAATGCACTGCCTCAAAAGATGGTGGGAACAGATTCAATGCTAATTTTCATAAAGAAACCAAATTCAGAATTGAAAATCAAAGGCTTTGTGCAAAGAATAAGGTTGTGGGAGTAATTGGGTAGCTCTTTCAAAAAGCTGACACACACACACACACCATGGGCTGAATGGTCTCTTCTGTACTGTATAATTGCACAATAGGTCATCTCGAAGTAGAGGTTTGACAGAACAGTGGAGACATCTCATGAGTAATGATCTTGTGATCAGTGATGCCAGAATTCTGGCATTTCCAATGAATGGTCAGGTCACAGCTACATTAGCCTTTTGTGATTCAGGTTAATTTCAGACCGATACAGGGAGCATTTGTCACATCAGTTGGATATTGATTTCACGATACGTGTCACAGACAACTTACTGTTGTCAAGAAAACACTGTTATTTTCTTTTGCTTGGATAATATGGCAATCCCCATCCAGTCAAACATGAGCTTGCTGGTTTGAATGGGAGATGATGTTTACCTCTAAACAGGCTGGGGCAATCAATTATACATGTGAAAATGTCTCAGAATTAGTTTTGATTCCATTTATCAGTATGCCATTGTTGGTGAGGGGAAAAGTCTGTCCTGTCTTTGTGTCTTTGCATTCAAACGGCTAGGAACTGACCAGGTTGCCTTCTAAACTCCTCTGCATGGCTGACCCGGGAGAGAATGGCCCGCTAGCTGAAATTTTCATTCGAGGTTCACTGGGAGTTGAGCAGTATGATTCCGGAATAAGTGCAGTGGATATTGGATGCAGATGTGGGTTGTGTGAAAAACCTGCCTGGTGCACTGCTACACTACTGAAGTTGTTACAAAGACACAGAAACAAAATGCCGTTTTCCAGCCCTCCTCCTTCATAGCCCCTCAGCCCTTGCCAAACACTCCCCATTCATGCCAAACCATGCCACACCATTCCACCACACACACCCATAACCTTTCATAACTTCCATGCCACCCTATGCGTCCTACTCGTGCTGATGGCCCTTCACTCTTTTAAACCTAACCCAAACAAATACCTTACTCTGGGTCTTTGATAATTTTTGTACCAAATTAGCACCAACTGACACCCCTGATCCATCATCCTTTGATCCGTCTCCTCCATGCTGACTCACCTAGTATCCATCATGGGCAGACCTCATGAGAAATGCCACCATCAAGTAAATTAATGTCTATGGCATCATTACGAAAAAGAATGGCATTGATTAAAAAAAATTGCAATTCCTTCAACTAATCTCTCACGAAAACAAACACTTCCTTTAAGTATTTAATTCTTTCACTTATGAAAGCAAACATTTCACTTGATTATTTCATTTTTAATGAAATCAAGCACTTCTGTTCAATAACTACTTGGAGTTGTTAATCAAATCGTTCACTTAACAGGCACCCCACTGTGATAATGTTGGGTTGCATAATCAGTAAGGCAGCACAAATCCATAGTGAATATTCATAAACATATGGCAACATAAAGCTAGATTTTTAAAATTCCACAGGACTAAATAACTTGATGGGTCCAATGAATTATGATAGTTATTTGACATATTAATAATTATTTGACAGTTTGACTGTTCTTTGACAGTACTAGTAATTCCAGTGAATTTATGTACTTTGTTTTACACGCATTCATGCATATTTCAAACAATTCCAAAGGCACCTGACCTCTCTGAAAGTACATTTTACTTCTCTCAAAGGTTATCTTGTGTCTCCCTAAGGTGTCTTGGGACCATACGCAAAGAGGTATCCTACTGTCCAAAAGGGTAGCCTAGCTATCAAAACAAATGCGCAAGTTTTGCACCTGCTTCCAGAAGGTTTTAATCTGCATTTTGTTTTCTTTCTGGCATCTACCTCAGCAATATCTTTTATGAGTGGAGGCAGCTGTTGATGTATAAGATAGCTGACTCGGCAAACAATCAGAATGCAATTTAAAGCCAGTCCCACCACGATACCACACCCCAGCCTCGTGAAAAAGACAAAAGCTAGGGTTTTGGGTTGAGACTTTCAGAGTCAGGTTTCTGGTAACATTTTTGTATCTCTCCACCTGTGTGAAAATTCAGGCCTATGTCGACTATGGATGGCATCAAAGGGGAGCACGCTGCTAAGCAAGAGAAGGGAGAAAGAATATATTATTGAGGGAGTTGAGAGGCAAGAGGGCAGTTTGTAGGTGAGAGAGGAACTAAGACAGAGGTTCATAGGCATTTGGAGAAGATTTGCATAAATAGCAGCCGTTGTTAGAGATGTTCTGTTTCAACCTGATAGTATTGAAAGTAAGCAAGAAAACCCAGGAAGTTGAGCAGAAACATTAGAGATAGGTGATGTCCAAGGGTGCAAAAATGTCCCGGGAGGTGAGGAAGGGTCATTTATCTTGGTTGAAATCACAGAGACAGTTCATGCCTGTTGTTAGGGCCATTTCAATATTGTGGCAAAAACCTGATTGGATTGTTTGAAGGAGGAAGCTGAATGAAAAATATACAAGAAATTGAACGCGCAATTTGTTCATTTGAGCTAGAGAGAGAGGCTGAACAGGCTGGGATTCTTTTCCTTGGAGCATCGGAGTCTGAGGAGTGATCTTAACAAGGTTTATAAAATCATGAGGGGCATGGATAGGATGAGGGAGTCCAGAACTAGAGGGCATAGGTTTAGGGTGAGAGGGGAAAGATATTAAAGAGACCTAAGGGGCAACTTTTTCATGCAAGAGGGTGGTATATGTATGGAATGAACTGCCAGAGGAAGTGGTGGATGCTGGTACGATTACAACATTTAAAAGGCATCTGAATGGTATATGAATAGGAAGGGTTTAGAGAGATATGGGTCAAGTGCTGGCACATGGAACTAGATGAGATTAGGATATCTGGTCGGCATGGACGAGTTGGACCGAAGGATCTGTTTCTGTGCTGTACATCTCTATGACTCTCTGAACTGTGGGGAGAAACAAAAGTTTGGAAAGGAGCACGGGTGTTTGATAGGAGGGTGACAGCAATAATTTTGAAGTGAAGTGGGACGGTATCTGAGGGAGAGAAGCATTTTCACTTTTAACAGAACTTCAAGTCAGAAAGGCAGTTGGCGAGTCAGTAGTTTAGTGATATTGAACTTGAAAGTGCAGAAAATGGATTTAATTGATGGTATGGAGTTTAGAATATGTATGGAGGAGATAGGAGATGAACTGGAGACTAGATCTGGAGTATTGTGTGTGGTTTTTGTACCCTTACGTAAGACATTTATGAATAAGTAGTCCATTCAGCCCTTCAAACAAGTACCACCACTTAATAAGGTGAAAGTAAGGACTGCTGATGTTGGAGATTAGAGTTAAGATTAGAGTGGTGCTGGAAAAACACAGCAGGTCAGGCAGCATCCGAGGAGCAGGAAAATCAATGTTTTGGACAAAAGTCCTTTATCAGGAATGAGGCTGGGAGTCTCGGCGGTGGAGAGAAAAATAGGAGGGAGGTGGGGCTTGGGAGAAGGTAGTTGAGAGTGTCTTTAATAAGTTGATTTGTGTGTGTTTTGAATTCCACATTACCTTGTATCCACAACAACCTTTAAATTGTCTTATAAGGAAAGATTGAAGAGATTAGGCCTATATTAACATGAGTTTAGAATAATGAGAAGTGTTCTAATTGAAACTTAAAACATTCTAAAGAGCTTAATAGGATAGATGAAGATAGAATGTTTCCCATAGCTGTAAGAGTCTAGAATGGGGCAGCATGGTGGCTCAGTGGTTAGCACTGCTGCCTCACAGTGCCAGGGACCTGGGTCCGATTGCAGCCTTGGACGACTGACTGTGTGGAGTTTGCATCTTCTCCCCGTGACTGCGTGGGTTTCCTCCGGGTGCTCCGGTTTCCTCCCACAGTCCAAAGATGTGAAGGCTAAGTGAATTGGCCATGCTAAATTGCCCATAGTGTTAGGTGCATTTGTCAGAGGAAAATGGGTTTGGGTGGGTTTCTCTTTGGAGGATCAGGGTGGACTTGTTGGGCCGAAGGGCCTGTTTCCACACTGTAGGGAAACTAATCTAATGAGGTGACACAGTTTCAGAATAGAGGGGAATCCATTTAGGAATTAGATGAGGAGGGATTTTCTCACTCGGAGGTTAGTGCATCTCTGGAATTCTCTACCACAAAGGACTGTGGGAGCTGACTCATTCATTAAATCCAGATCAGAGACTGATAAAATACTCATAATTAATGAGTAGGGTGATAAATGTGGGATGATGGTAGTGAGGTAGAGAGAATGGTAGAGCAGGCTCAAGAGACTGAATACCCTACTGAGATTCCTTTGTGGGTTCAAGAGAGAAGCTAAGACAGACATTTGGTTGAAAGGCAAGAAGATGTGGAGAATAAGCAGGAACAGGGAAACAATAATCCGGACAATGCAAAAGTCAATGTTCTCCTCACACGTTTTGACGTAGTGAGACCGGGTCTGCACTCAGGCGAGTAAACATCGATAGGGTTTTATTAAAAAGAACACAGTGCACAAACGAGGGTAGGAGAGAGTGTGTCTGAGGCTCTACACATATGGGTCTAGGTTCCACCTTTCCCAAATATCATGCTGATAGTGTTACCGTGTATGTCTGTTGAAAGTTATTTTTAGAGTAAAGATATAGTTAACCTTTAACTCCACATCTCCCCCAAGCTGTTTCATTGCATTCATTTCCACCATTAACTTTTTATACCCACTCTGCTCACTCCCTCCCAATCCCCAAAGTCTCTCCCATCCAATCTCCAAGCATATTTTTTACTCCTTTGTTAAAGATCGGTGGATGGATGAACTCTACTGTATATAATTATTCTTGGGAGGGAAAAGCTTCAGCAGATTGGGGTTTTCAGAATTTCCTAATGATGTAAATGTAAAAGCAGTGATCCTACTTCCAGATCTCATGAATGTGGGTCTGGTCTGGCATGCATGACAACATCTCTGGGTCCATGGTAAAAATTGTTCAGTTCTTCAACAGCACAGGGGCTGACCCACAAGCTTCACTTTGAGGCTGCACCACAGGGGAGATCAAGACTCCTGGATACACATAATTATAAGGTCTTACCATCTTGAATCTTAAAGGCGGTAGAAATTGGATCCTCAGGGAGTGTTTCTTCAGGATCTGATTTAAGTGGATGTCCCAGGATTTCCTCATTGGGAGTGGGGTCAGACAATAGCCGGGATGTTCAAGATCAGGCATTTCCCTTCAATTCTTTAATCTCATCCAGGATGTCTCAAATCCAAGAGTTGAGGAAGCCTCAATGTTGAAGACTTAAATTTTCCTTCATAATTTTGCAAATTCCCGACCACACAAAATCAAAATAATTTCACTGCTGATCTCTTTTATTCATGAAGGATTGCATGAGGGATAGTCATTTGCAAAAGACTTCCAGAGTGTGGTGCTGGAAAAGCACAGCAGGTCAGACAACATCCTCCCTACTGTGCTTTTCCATCACCACACACTCTCGACTCTGATCTCCAGCATCTGCAGGCCTTACTTTTTTTTGCAAAAGACTTCTGCAAGCTAAGATCTTTCTCCTGGGTTTCTTGTACAGATATAGATTTGTTCGTCATAGAGTCATAGAGATATACAGCAAGAAAACAGACTCTTCGGTCCAACGCATCCATGCCAACCAGATATCCGAAATTAATCTAGTCCTATTTGCCAGCACTTGACCCATGTCCCTCCAAAACGCTTCCTATTCATATACCAATCCAGATGCCTTTTAAATGCTGTAATTGTATCAGCTTTCACCACTTCCTCAGACAGCTCATTCCATATACACACCAGCCTCTGCGTGAAAACATTGCTTCTTAGATCTATTTTAATTTTTTTCCTCTCACCCTAAATCTCTGCCCGCTTGTTCAGGACGCCCCCACCCCAGGGAAAAGACCTTGTCTGTTTATCCTATTCATGTCCCTCATGATTTTATAAATCTCTGTAAGGTCACCCCTCAGCCTCTGACTGTCCAGGTTAAATCTCAAATCCTCCAACCGTAGCAACATCCTTGTCAATCTTTTCTGAACCCTTTCAAGTTTCACAACATCCTTCCAATTAGAGGGAGACCAGAATTGCACGCAATATTCCAACAGTGGGCTAACCAATGTCCTGTACAGCTGCAACGTGATCCCCCAATCCCTGTACTCAATACTCTGACCAATAAAGGAAAGCATACCAAATGGCTTCTCCACTATCCTATCAACCTGCTAATTTGTTTTCAAGGGACTATGAACCTGTACTACAAGGTCTCTTTGTTCAGCAACACTACCCAGGACCTTACCATTAAACGTATAAGACATGCCCTGATTTGTCTTTCCAAAATGCAGCACCTCATATTTATCTAAATTAAACTCCATCTGCCACTTCTCAGCCCATTGGCCCATCTATAAGAACATAGAACAGTATAGCGCAGTACAGGCCCTTCGGCCCTCGATGTTGCACCAACCAGTCATACCAATCTGAAGCCCATATGCTTGTCCATCTGATCAAGATCCCGTTGTACTCTGAGGTAACCTTCTTCACTGTCCACTATATTTCCAATTTTGGTGTCATCTGCAAACTTACTAACTATACCTCTTATGCTCACATCCAAATCATTTATATAAATGATGAAAAGCAGTTGACCCAGCACCAATCCTTGTGGCACACTGCTGGTCACAGGTCTTCAGTCTGAAAGGCAATCCTCCACCACCACCCTCAGTCTTTTACCTTTGAGCCAGTTCTGTATTCAAATGGCTAGTTCTCCCTGTAATCCATGAGATTTAACCTTGCTGACCAGTTTACCATGAGGAACCTTCTTGAATGTCTTACTGAAGTCTATAAAGGTCATGTCCACCATTCTGCTGTCATTAATCCTCATTGTTACTTCTTCAAAAACGCAATCAAGTTCATGAGTCATGTTTATGCACGCACAAAACCATTTTGACTATCCCTAATCAGTCCTTGCCTTTCCAAATACCTGTAAATCCTGTACCTCAGGATTCCCTCCAACAACTTGCCTACCACCAATGTCAGCTCACCAATCTATAGTTCCCTGGCTTTCCCTTAGCCGCTTTCTTAAATAGTGGCACCACGTTTGCCAACCTCCAGTTTTCCAGCATCTCACCTGTGACTATTGATGATACAAATATCTCAGCAAGAGGCCCAGCAATCACTTCTCTAGCTTCCCACAGAGTTCTAGGGTACACCTGATCAGCTCCTGGGGATTTATCCACCTTTATGCATTTTAAGACATCCAGCACCTCTTCCTCTGTAATATCATGCATGTTTTCCTCAGTTAATAATTCTCAGTGATCTTTGAGCTCTGAATATGTAAGTAAAGGACAATATTTTCTCCCCATCAGAGTATCTTTGTCTGTGCCAACTGCTCAAGCGTAACGGCTGTCTCTGCACAAGGCTTCAGGACATTTTCCGTAAGCTTTTCTTTTCTAATTGTGAGTTCCTGTTCTTCTCTAATCACTTACCATTAGACGCTTAACAACTGTTCTCATTCTTGAAGCAGTTGTGTTGTGATTTATGATTTGTTACCCAGGCTTCGAACAGTAGCTCACTCATATTGTACAGACTGGATGGCTTCTTCCTTAGCTTTCATTATTTATTCTCTGGTGAAGACATTAACCTTCTCTGTGAAACTGTTCCTTTTCAGTTTCTGAGGCCTGTTTGAATTCTACTAGGTGTGCATTTGGGTTAGCAGTATCTTTTGAGAGGTTAGACTTCTCTAACTTTTGTAATTTGACATGTTCCAACTCCCTTTTGTGCTTGACTTTAAGTTTTTCTTAAGTATTCCTCAGATGTGGCATCTCACTGGTTTGGACCTCTATAAAGAATACCGTGGGCCCATGGCTTGTTGAAGCATTTAATTACAGTATTTCACAAGAGAAGTTTTGGGTAAGGTGACTGTACTTGTAATCAACAACCCAGGCTCTAATGTTCTGAGGATGTGGGTTCGAAACCCACTCTGGCAGATTGTGAAATTTGAATTCACCAAAAGTTTGAAAATTAAATAAAGCTAGCCTAATGGTGACAAGCAGTCTGTTTCAATTGTTGTTAAAAAAAATCCATCTGGTTCATAAATGCTCCTTATGGAAGGAAAATTTGCTATCCTTAGCTGGTCTGGCATACAAGTGACTCCATACCCACAGCAAGCCCTGATCTTAAAGGTTGGAGAAAGAGGATCTGGTATAGCACTGTGGAAGACTCACAACCAATCGTCAGGGAAGTACGGGAGCATAGCGACTGCCAGAGATGCAACACAGGGTGGAAAGAAGCCATTGTCGTAGAAGTGTCAAGAACCATATACATTTCTAAGCCACTCATTACAAACAGAGACTTTTCAGAGTGCTTGATCAGTTGTTGAATAGTGAGTGGATGAAGGAAGGTGAAGGATCAAGTGGAGGAATGTAGGACGGTAACAGGAAGATTCTGAGCAGGAGCTTGAAGTGCCAAGATGGTGATACTGAAGGATGATTACACAGAGTTCAGGGAAGGTTGCTGAGGAAATAACTGTCTATGGTTGAATGGAAAGCAAGTCGTAAGCTGATGCTGGATCACTGGAGGTATAAGGCTGGAGCAGATTATAGATGCGGGCAGGTGTGAGGCCAGAGAAGGATCTGAAAGTGAAAGCTAGCTCTTCTGTCAAATGTTAGAATGAATATGGATATCATCTGAGAAGCTAAATAAAGAACAGAAAGAAATAGGAAGGATTGAAGTTACATTCAAGAATGCAAAGGTATCATTGCTGTCAATGTTCCTTCTGTAAACTAGGGCACTGAGAATCAACAGCTTCATGCAACGATTGCTATTTAATTGTCAGTGAGTTAGGAAATTATTCCTTGAGGTGACTTATTTTGGTTTGAGAGTGAATTATTCACTGATCAATATCCACCTCCTAAATTAATGACTATATTTAGGACATCCTTCACTGCTTTAAAAAAGCACCCGTTCCTCAAGGTTTCACCTACCTCTTGAAGTTTATGGCATTCAATGTGCAGAAAACGTCATGTCTACACTACTCCATTCAAAGTTGACAATTATTCTATTGTCCCATAAGGATATGCTTATCATTGTCAGATAATTCCACATTTAACAGATGTTTTATTTGTAAAAATCTGATTGCGATAGCTTATTGTTGTTAAATAAAACTGGACTTTGCTCCGCATTTTCCTATAATCCAAAAATATTGAACACATAATTTACCATGCTTTATATTCTGAAAATGTTTTATTCAAATACTCCCTGCAGATCTTGCCTGCTACCTCATGAAGTCCTGTTGTGGGAACTTAATTTTGTCAGAAGAAGAATTCAGCACAATCATCAAATATTATCATGTGCTGCTACTTTCCGCACCTGCCTGCCTCCATTCCCAACCCCTAGTGGAACCAGAAAACCTTCTCTCTCGTCAAAATTAAACTCTTCAGTCTGAGAGACAACAATGAGTCTGAGATTTTGCTGTCACATATTTGAACCCAACACCATTTTAAAAATATGGTCACGTTCAGCCATTTAAAAGTCATCTTTTATCAGTCATGATTCGGAGATGCCGGTGTTGGACTGGGGCGTACAAAGTTAAAAATCACACAACACCAGGTTATAGTCCAACAGGTTTAATTGGAAGCACACTAGCTTTCGGAGCGACGCTCCTTCATCACCTGATGAAGGAGCGTTGCTCCGAAAGCTAGTGTGCTTTCAATTAAACCTGTTGGATTATAACCTGGTGTTGTGTGATTTTTAATCTTTTATCAGGTTTGCCATGCTGCCATTTTTGGCTTTAAATGATCGTCATATTTAGCATTGACTGAGGCAATATTTGACTCTGCAAGTTGCACATAATATTACAATCAAGTCTCATACTTCCACACAGGACAATACCTGCACAAATGGAAATAAAAGTATGACCTTTTGAAGCTTAATGTTTCATTCCTCTCACAATGACCACTTTATTTCATTACGCATTGCACATTCTAGTAGTGAAGTAATTAGTACCATGACAGATAGTTATAAATGGAACAGTCAGTTTATAAATAAGGAATATAATAACATATATGGCTCATTGAAGGTAATTTTTAAGTAGAAGCTTTTGGCAAATTATAAAATAATTGCATTAATGGAATTTGACGACTCCTCCATTATTCAAAATTACCATTAGCGGTTAGATTATTCACTTTCTCAGTTCTGATTGGTTAATCAGTAGACAATGTTTTTTATTCATTCACAGAATGTGATTATTACTGAATAGTCTAGAATTTATTGCTGATCCCTAATTGCCCCTGATAAATTGGTGAGCTACCATCTTGAACTACTGCAAACCATGTGGTGTAGGTAAACCCACAGTGCTGTTAGAGAGTTCCAGGACTATCACCCAGTGACAGTGAAGGAGCAGTATATAGTTCCATGTTAGGATGACCTGTGATTTGGAAGGAAACTTGGAGATGTTGCCCTCCCCATGTATAGGCTGCTCTTGTTCTTTGAGATGATGGAAGTAATAGAGGGGCCATGAAAAGTCGTTGCAGTGTATCTTGTAAATAGAACCCACGACTGTTACTATCCTTCAGTGATGGAGGGTGGGAGTGTTGAAGATGGTGGATAGATGGTTGCTTTGTCCTGGATAGTGTTGAGATTCTTGAGTGTTGCAGGAGTTACGTTTATCTAAGTAAGTGGAGACTTTCCCAACACACTTTTGACTTGTAGATGGTGAATAGAGGAGTCGGGAGGTGAGTTACTCACTACAGTACTCTCAGTTATTCCTATTGTTGTAGCCAACGTACTTATATGATGGCCTAGTTTATTTATTTTTCAATCGTAATCCTCAGGCTGTTGACACTGGAGTTTTCAGCGATGGCGTTGCCATTGATTAAGAAGGCGCAATAGTTGGGTTCTTTCTTATTGGAGATGATCATTGTCTGGCACTTGTGTTGGGAGAATGTTGTGATTTTTTTTTTAGCCTGGACCTGAATGCTGACCAGATCATCTGTGTTTGGATATGGACTGTGACAGTATCTAATGAGTCATGAACATTGTGCAATTATCATTCCCTCTTTTGACTTGATGATGGAGAGAATGTTATTGATAAAGCAACTGAAGATGGTTGGGCCTGGGATATTATCCTGACGAACTCATACAGAGTTGTCCTGGAAATGATTGACCTCTAACAATCACAAGTGATGTGTTACGTCTCAAAGCAGATTTGCAATATACCTTTAGAAACAGGCTCATGATGTCATCACTGTATCATGGCATGTGACTTAATGGTTTAACCTATCTGTTCCATCTCACTAAACTCTGTTCTCTTGTTGCTAAGGGAAGTATGCTACAGAACATGTGTGAAAGGCTTAGAGCAGGCAGAGTTCTTAAAACATGTCCAAGAAAGCTTTTTAGAATAGCACGTAGACATTCCTACAAGAGGGGTAGTGCTTAGTCTAATATTAGGGAATGAAATCCAGGTAAGTGTTAAATATAACAGCAGGGAAGCATTTCAGTGATCGTGACTGTAATTCAATAACTTTTAAGATCATTATGGATGCAGTCAAGCAACCATAAACCCAAAATTGAACATTCTAAATTGATCCGCAGCCAGAGAAATCAGAGCTGACAGCAAAGTGGCCAGGAGAAAGTGAGGACTGCAGATGCTGGAGATTAGAAATTCTCCTGTTCCTTTGATGCTGCCTGACCTGCTGTGCTTTTCCAGCAACACATTTTTAAGCAAAGTGGCCAAACTAAATTAAACAACAGCTAGCAGCTACAAAGTACCGTAGAAATTAAGATGAAAGAGATCGCAAAGGTTCAGGGAACCAGTTACAAGTAGCATGGGTCTTGTGTTTTGCAAGGAGTTTCAATCAGGCACCTTTGACTAACAGTTAGTGCCTGAAGGAATGCATTTTACACCTCTCCATAGCAATAATGAAGGGTGTTAGTGCAACCCCATTGGATGCTTTGAATTCTGCTCATGATTCCATTGGCCAAAGGTCACAGAACATTCTGGAAAGTCAGATGCAAGGGGAGATAGGAACGCGCACAATTTGATGCTACTGCCTCGTCCAAATCTTGACCTGGTCCATCAGCAGAACACTAACCATCTGGAGAAAAGAAAGAGAGAGAGAGAGAGAAAGAGAGAGAGAGAGGAATTGTGATCTGCAAGATCTATCTTTGTAGAAGAGAGCCAGCCTGACATCAGAGAGGAAGGAGATTCCAACAGCCCAGCTCATGTAGATCATTGTGGGTAACATCCTTTCTCAAGTGAAGAGAGCTAGATAAAGAAATAATATTTTGAGAATTTTTGAAATGTTCACATAACGTTCTTAATGAGGAGTAATTGGTTCATAAACATCATGTTGAACCTCAAATCGAATTCTGTGTCCCCCTCGCCAACAAGAGCATTTGTGTGAAGTGTTTTTAATACATAAACTGATCAAAGCATCCAAAGCACAGGCAACATGGATAATGACAGAGGTAGGCTGGAACTAAAGGCTCTGAATTGGGGGAGGATGATTTTTCTATGATAAGACTGGGTCTTATCAAAGTGAACGAGAGCAGTTATGAGAAAATCCACATCAGAGCAGTGTACTCGAGTACTGTGAGCAGTTCTGGTCACCACACAATTGGAAGGAAGCCATTGCACTGGAAAGCTTGCAAGAAGAACTGTCACTTGGTCTCGAGAAATGTAGTTGTGAAGAGACACTATTCAGACTGGGCTTGTTTTTATTAGAGCAGCGAAAACTGAGAGGGTGGGGTGATCTGATTGAGGTGTATAAAACTTTGAAGGGCATAGATAGGTTTGATAGAAAGAAACATTTTTCTTTAGTAGTGGGGTTAACATTTGGGGGCACAGTTTTAAAGTAAGGGGTAGGATGTTTAGAGGGGATATGAGGAAAACTGTGTTTCAACAAGAGGAATGTGGGTATCTGGAACTCACTACCTGAAAGGGTGGTAGAAGCAGGAACCCTCAAGACATTTAAGAACTAGTTAGATGAACATTTGAAATACATTAACACGCAAGGCAATGAACCAAGTGCTAGATAAAAGGATGAGGATGAGTGGATGTTTGTTGACTGGCGTGGACACATTGGCTTGTCAGTCACCTTCCATGCTGTAAAAACTCTATGACTCTAAAACATCTGAAAAACTCCATTGAACCCAGACAGCAGAGTGCTTCGGATTGTCATGTAGATATGTAAATAAAGGTTCATGGTAATATTATGTGACTCATACCATTTTTCACATTATGGAAGCTAACAGTGTGATAGAATCCCTACAGTGTGGAAGCAGGCCATTTGGCCCATCAGGTCCACACCAATCCTCTAAAGAGCATCCCACCCAGACCCACCCCTCTCACCTTGTATTTCCCATGGCTAATCCACCGAGCCTGCACATCCCTGAACACTATGGGTGATTTAGCATGGCTAACCCACACATCTTGAACTGTGGGAGGAAAAAGTGAGGACTGCAGATGCTGGAGATCAGAGTTGAAAACGTGTTGCTGGAAAAGCGCAGCAGGTCAGGCAGCATCCAAGGAGCAGGAGAATTGACGTTTCGGGCATAAGCCCTTCTTCAGGAATCCTGTGGGAGGAAACCAAAGCACCTGAAGGAAACCCACACAGACACAGGGAAAATGTGCAAACTTCACACAGACAGTAACCTTAGGTTAGAACTGAACCCAGATCCCTGGTGCTGTGAGGCAGCAGCACTAACCACCGAGCCACCATAGTTGCAGGTCATCAGCTATTATTCCTCTTCATCTCAACAAACATCTTCCTTTATGACACAAAGCAGCAGAGCGTTTTCTCCCAATATCATCTGACTCCAGTTTTCCAAAGGTTCCTTGAGACTACGCTTGGTCAAATGCTGCCTGGATATTCAGTGCAGTCACTCTCACCTTCCCACTTGAGGTCAGCTGTTATGCCCATGTTTGGACCGAGGCTGTAATGAAATCAGGGGTTGAGAAAGCTTGCAGGAAACCAAACTCATCATCAGTGAACTGGTTACTGATGAATAAATGTTGCTTTAAAGCACTGTCGATATCACCTCTATCACCTTGCTTTATCGATAGCTGAGAACAGTGATGGGGTGGTATAGCCTGGGGAGAAAGTGAGGTCTGCAGATGCTGGAGATCAGGGCTGAAAATGTGTTGCTGGAAAAGCGCAGCAGGTCAGGCAGCATCCAGGGAACAGGAGAATCGACGTTTCGGGCATAAGCCCTTCTTCAGGAAAGGCCTAGTATAGTCTGGGTTGACTGTATCCTAATTTATATGGACAAGGTATACTTAGGCAATTTTCCACATTGTCAAGTATTGGAACAACTTGGCTCAGGGTGTGACAAGTTCTGGAGCACAGGTCTTCAGTACCATTACTGAACTTTGTCAGAGACCAATGTCTTTGTAGTATCCAGTGTCATGAGCCATTTCTTGACATCATGTGAAGCAAATTGATTTGGCTGGAGACTGGTGTCTGAGATGCCAGGGATCTCTGAAGGAGTCTGAGATGGATCATCCACTTGACACTTGCGTTTGAAGGTTGCTGCGAATGCTTCAGCTTTATCTTTTACACTGATGTGTTATTCTCCCACATCATTAAGGATGGGGATATTTTTGAAGCTTCACCCTCAACTGTTTAATTATCCTCCACCATTCATGACCGGATTGGCAAGACTTCAGGGCTTTAACTGTGGGATTGCTTAGCTCTATTAGCTCTCTGCCTATTGCATTGTGTAATGAACATTATATGCAGCATGTGAGTAGTCCTATGTTGTAGCTTCACCAGATTGATACCTTATTTTTAGATATGCTTGGTGTTTCAAAACGCCTAACAGAACACATCCAAATGTTGACCTTGATTTTAACTTTTCCCTATTTGATAGAATAAATTAAGAATGATTAAACTGAAGGCAGAAGATTATCTAATTTGAAATTATTGACTTTTCACCAGGTTCCAATGTTAGCTTGTTCTTTTGAGTAGGCAAACAGGACACCTGGAGGGAAACAGTGAAATCCTGCTTCAAATAGTGATGTTTGACACCATAAGCAGCTCCTCCCTTCATCGGATCAAGTCCAGAATCCTTACTGTTGGGTCTGACACCCAAAGGTCAGCAGTCACCTGCTGCCTGGAGCCTAGCTCCTGCTAGACGTGATCATGCAGCAGAGCTTGCTGGGTTCAGACAGGAGTCAGGGAGAGTGTAGAAAGTGTCCCCAGACACATTGGCTCAGATGCATTGTTCCCTCAGTTGCATTAATACTTCCTGTTAAATGACTCAAAGTTGAAATCTCTATTTGTAAGCATGTTGACCGCTATGGTCAGTCTTCAGTCATTCTTTCAAAGAATGCTTTCCTGGATGGAGACAGCAATGAGAAGACTCTTCATTCATAATGCATCTTTCAGTTCAACCTAATGCAGCAAATTTGTCCTAACGCAGGACCCAGTCTAAGATTAATTTCCTAACTCTTTAATCATTTGACAGGTCTAATGCAGGCCCTACATTCCAATCACTTCACTGACTAATGGGATTCCCATTGTATGTGTGCTGCATATCCACACAGGTTGATACGAGATTACACTCCCTGTATCGCAATCTTTGAATAGTTGAGGTAAACTGATTCCTTTGATGTACTATCTGCGTTTTAGAGCTGCATAGTTGAAATGAGAAAAGCTCATTTCAATTATTATGTAATTCCCTTAATTGCTCCAACTTGTAGTTAACTTTTGGAAGGGTATAATGTCCTGAGAATACAATTTATGGAACAAAACAAGCAGTGAAAAAGAGAGAAAAAAACACAAAGACAGAAAGAAAAGAAAATCCACATGCATCCATTTAAGTATTTTTGCAATTCAAAGCTTCCTGAATGAGAAACTCCTTTTCATTTTGGTGAGACAAGAGCTCCACTTAAAGAAAGGAAGTTCTGCTCTTTAAGCCCATTCATATTCTCAGGCTCTGCTTTGTAATGTCTCAGTGGGCACTGTCACTGATCTTTCAGCACACAAATAGATTTTGATTGGCGCAAGATACAGAAATATTATTAGCAAGATGCAGGAAGAGGGCAAAAAAATTGACAGTGCAGTAACACAGCACTGAAAGACAAACCAATCGCACTGCTATCTGAGGTCCGAGAGAATAAAAGTGCGTCTAAGTTTCCAGCAAACTATTAGAGGTACTGTTGAGTCAAACTTTTTTTTAGGAATTTGTGCTGTCGGAGTCAGCTTTTGCTTAAATTGTTAACATTCAGGGACCAGAGGGTTGTAAGGTCTGGCAGCATCTCTGGAGACAAATCAGAGTTAACCTTTCAGATCCAGTGACCCGAGTTCTGAGGAAGGGTCACTCAACCCAAAACATTAACTCTGATTTCTCTCCACAGATTCTGCGAGACCTGCTGAGCTTTTGCAGCAATTTCTGCTTCTGTCTCTGATTTACAGCATCCGTAGTTCCTTGGGATTTTGGTTAGTTATAAGGGGTTGCTACATTTCATTGAATTATAGAGTCATCATAGGATCATAGAATCCTAATGAATCCCTGGGTGGCACAGTGGCTCAGTGGTTAGCACTGCTGCCTCACAGCGCCAGGGACCTGGGTCTAATTCCACCCTCATTTCTACAAACTCCACTCAGACAGTCTCTGCATGGGTTTCATGTGGATGCTCCAGTCTTCTCCCACAGTCCAAAGATATGGTTAGGTGGGGTATTGGCTATGCTAAATTGCCCATAGTATCCAGGGATGTGCAGGCTAAGTGGATTAGCCATGGGAAATGCAGGAATAGGGTTGGTCTGGGTGGGATGCTGTTCAGAGTGTCAGTATGGAATTGATGGACTGAATGGCCTGCTCCTACACTTTGGTGATTCTATATGTTTGTCTATTCCAATATGTTATTGGCATTTAATTGTTTCCTAGGAACAGGGGTGGGGCTTGTTGCAATGTTTTCAATAGTTCACTATGGGTCAACGATGACAAATGTTTGGTTTGGAAGTCATTAGAAGTAGACGTCAGAGGCTTACTGCAGAATGGACAGTTAACTTGTGCTGCTGAAAATACAACTTAGGATCACTATTTCCTTTATATTGTGCAGCTACGTGCGCCAGGTTCCATGCACTGTGATCAGCATCTGCACACCAATCACAGCATTAACCACCAATCCCAGCAACCTCTATCATGAGAGGCCCCACAGCTGGAAAGAAATTTAGAGGGAATGCTGGGTAGGGCGGATGTAGTAAGGGCTCTGAGAATCATTAGATCCAGCTAATTGTTGCAGGTGAGTATCAGGATAGGTCTTGGGAGCTTGACAGTTTGGAAAAAGTCATACACCTTTAATAGTTCAGCACAGCTCAGGGTGAGGATGGAGGAAATCCACAGAACTTTTTGATTTGGGCAACTGAGCAAAATCAGAGCTCTGTGAGAAAAGAAATCGGCGCAATACAAGCTTGATGAAGCTAACTAAGAAAATGTTCAAGCTTTTCATGTGCATAGTTGCTGGCGTACACATCCAAAATCCTCAGGAACATAGCACCAGGAAAAGATGTTGAACCACAAAAATGTGAGGAGTTGTTGAGGTAATCCTTGACATGACTGAAGGCATTTGTCAAAAGTGAACAGTTAGAATCCCTTGTGAAATGTTAATGAGATCTGTGATTCACAGAGTCATTAAAATCTCGTAAGGCAATAGTTGAGAAGGCCATGGGATCTGTCTTGATAGTACAGAACAACCTTGATTATCCAAACGAGATGGGCAAGGAGTATTTTGTTTAGAAAACTGATTAGTCGGATAACTGATCTGATCGTAAACAAAGGAAGCCATACTGAACATAATTATGTAAAAAAACATGTTTACAGTGTTTTCATTTCGTTCACTCAATAAAATGTGTACAAACACTGGATATTGCTTAAAACTTCATGATATTTTACAAATAAAATCACTTTTTGGCAGAGTTTGACTGAAATGTTTTGTGGACATTTTCCTCAGTTTTATCCCGGTCCTCGACAGCAGCCAGCATCTTTCTGTATGATATCGTCTTGCCGTCCAGACTAACCAAGTGCTGTCCCTCCCTCCCTCAGCGACCGCTGAGCCCTTAGCGAGAGAATGGCGCAAAATACAGGGGGGAACATGAGAGAGAGGGAAGACCTTTTCGCTGACTTCAGTTTCCATCCTCCCATCAATTCAGGGAAGTAATGTTTTCCTTGTGTTGCCTCCCATCAAGTTTTCCTCCTGTTTATTTTCATGTGTGCTAACTCACTACAATTTGCTCTCCCCATCAAAAAAAAGTTAACATTAAATTTTCTTGTCAGCTGAAAGATATTGAACTTTTTTTGTTTGGAAAAAAAAAGTCATCATGGGATAACAGGAGGAAAGAGCAATGGAAACAAAAAGTGTGAGCGCATTTTTTGACTTGAGTCTCCGGAGAATAAGCTGAGGAAAATAATTGAGTTTGCAAAATGGAGTGACTCAATGTTGACAGCGAATCTTACTGTTAGAGCGCACAGCTCAGGCTTGCACCGTATGTTATTCACAGTCACAAATCTTTGCTCTCTGGGAGAATAAGTATTGGAAAGCCTTTTTATAAAAAGTGTAAGACTTAACTCTAATGTCACATCTCAAGTATATAGTTGAAGTTAACCTTTTACTAAAGCGTACTTGCATCCATATTCCTGTTCAAATTTAGAAAAAGTTGCATTAAATGGATGAGGAATAGAATTTTCCTACTTCAATTTCTTGTACGGATCATCTGAAATTCGAATATTTGATGTTCAGATAACCGAGGGTGTTCCGTATTTTTAAAAAAATGTTTTATATGGAATGTTTGACCATGGTTTGTCCCTTATTTTTGTGATGTTAGAGTGTATCTCTATTGTACAGATCTTTGCTCCAGCTAAATTTTGTTTGTCAATAATGCTTGCATGTTCCAGATGTTAAATTTATAATAAGCTCATTATTTTTATTGACTGAAGAAAATTGACTGGCTTGTTTCTAATACTAAACTAGATATAGTCTGAGACTGACACAATTGATCACGTCATCAAGCTGGTTAAGTTAGAAGTTTATTATGACCAGTGGAGGAGTGGGAATAGAAAAAAAAAGTACAGCCTCCCAATCTCAGTTATGTCACTATTTTTATATTAGCATCTGATGCCACAGTATAAAATACAGAGATGGAAAAGGAATCCAACATTAGAAAAATAGAATTTTTTTTTCTATTTTTTGCCTGGTTTGTCTTTCCTTTTGATTCTTCCATGACCTAATCCCAGTTTATTTCTGTAATCCGTAGAATTCTGTCCCTAAACTCTGCATCTCTATCTCTTTTCTTTCTGAAGACGTTTCTTGAAATGTTTTTCTGTAAGCAAGGTTTTGTCAGTTTTCCTAATGGCTTCTTTAGCTCTAAATTATTTTTTATCTAAAAATGTTTCTGTGAGACATTCTTTCAATGTTTTATTGGAGACTACACGTTATTTTTTTTTGGCTGAGTGTCAGTTGTATAGCGTGTCTTGGAGTGATTACCACTGCATGGCCTAGTGAGATTACTTGTCGTACTAATGTACCTCATTCATTACCGGCCCCACCCCTGTATTGTCCCTCATGTCTGAGTCCAGCCCCATCTTAACATGTACCAGTCCCAGAACAACCCGCCATGCAATGAATATCCGCTGAAAGGCTGACACCCTTTGTGTTTGTGCCATCTTCATGAGGCTACTCCAGACTTGTTTTAACACTGGCATTTATATAGCATCTTAACAACTTAAGAACTTTAACAGCTTTCAAGCATTTTTGAAGTGGAACTGCCATTGTAATGTAAGAAGTGGGACAACCATTTGCAGCAAGCATCAGGAAATGGCAGTGAGATGTATGAGCAAATGAATGGTTCTAACATTTTGAATTGGTACATGGCTTGTAGAAATCATTGTGATTTGTGTGAATGTTGTAGACACTGACAACAGTCAAAAACTCATTACCAGGCTAGAGGAGGCAGGAAGTAGGCAGCTTGAGGACTGGTTTTGATAACCATAAAGACTGAATAAAATCATATGCTGGCTCAGTCAAAACTTCAGCACTTTAATGGCCACGTAGGATTCTTGTTGAAGTTGTTTTTGCCAGCTTTCCAATTACAAGTGTGAAGAACAGATAACTGCAAGTGACACAGGATCATTCTAACAAAATAGGTCAATGTTTTCAGAGAGACAAGAAACTTGCCCGTTGTCCACACACATGTCAGACTTCCAATCCAACTAAATAGACACCATGTGCTGAATCCTTCCGGCCCTGAATGATGTGGGCAATGGTGAGGCAATTGGGAAAATGTAGCGAGATTGGCGATGTAAGATTGGAAAAACAATGTCCAATTTTTCACTCAACAGCAAGATGATAATCTGACTAGTGAGTGGTGGAGGTGAAATTGTATGTATTTGTGTCTCTTTGGTATTGAGGTTTGTCTCATGCATGTGCAATTTCCTATTCTCCCACGTGGCAAAAAGAAACTAGACTAGGTTCCTTACAGTATGGAAACAGATCCACACCAACCCTCTGAAGAGTAATCCACCCAAACCCATTCCCTACCCTATATTTACCCCTGGCTGTGGGCAATATAGCATGACCAATTCATCTAACCTGTACATCTTAGGATTGTGGGAGGAAACCCACGCAGACAAAGGGAGAATGTGCAATCTCCACAAAGACAGTTGCCTAAAGTGGGAATCGAACTCAGGTCCCTGGTGCAGTGAGGCAGCAGTGCTAGCCCCTGTGCCACTAGATGGTGACGATTCCATAAGTCAGAGCAGAGCCCCGGAGCTCCATCTTGCTGCTTGCTCCTTCAGGCTCCATCCTGGTCAGCAACATCTCAGGGCATACTCCATGGGCAGCAGCTTCTTGGTTCATGGAAGGTGGCATTGAGCACATAAAATCCTCACCACATCATCACAGCACATTTCCATCTCAGTTAGAATACAGTTCTCCACTTCAAAACTTCACTTAGGAGGGCACCAACATCTTGCATTATAATTCTGCGGCCAGGCCATTTTGCAAACAGAGACAAGCACCCATCTCATGGACTGTTACATCACAGAGCCTTCTTAACACTCACTCACTTTGTACGCACTTGGTTGCTCGCAGTCTCCTGCCATGTGTTGCCTTGCCTTCCCTTTTGTGCTTTGCCACCTCATTCAGGACTCACAGCCTCAGAGTCTTCCATCTTATCTTGCCATTTAGTGGAGGCCAAGCCAGCCAACGTGTCATGGCTGTCAGTAGTGACCATTTAAGGGGGAGGATGTGTTGCTACATGGTATGTGCTACGTCAATGTGACACCAACAGCAGGTGCCTGCACCTACATGGTAAACACACAGAACATGCTTCAAACAAATCGTATTGTCTCAAAATCTAAGGGTAATAGTTCTCAGTCATGTCTGCAGGGATTGTCTTCAGTCATAAGTTACAAATACAGTTAGTCAAGGACAACATCAGTCCAGGGTCGTGGACACAGTCATCCGGTCTCTTAGGGTATCCAGGTTAAGGAGTCCTTAATACAATCTGGGGAGTGGGTCACTGTCAATCCTAAAGGTCTCATAAGGACTGAACTTCACCAAAATGCAGCTCAGTCTCCATTTTGGACAATTTCAGGCAGGGTTTCCCTCTGTGAGCTGTGGTGGGTTTCCTCACACAATTGTACATTGCTCATCTCATTATCTATGTACCACACCTCTATACTGCTACACTTAGGCTACACTGTACTCAGTAACAGCAGAAATATTTGCCACTGCTGTGACCTTCTCAGTGTTGGCACAATGTTTAAATCCCAGTTGTGCACCAGATCAAACATTGACAGCCAGGAACTGCCTTTCACATTTGCAGTCATTATGGTTTTGGACAGTACTTTGTGGGAGAGTAGCTGGTTCTTAAAAAAAAATTTACTCCTTGGACATAACACTCATTTATTGGTTTAAACTGAAAGTGATAATATAATTGTGAATAAATTGCTCATATTTCTTTGCTAAGTGCAAAGCAAATGGAACAGACAGGGTAGCAAATGCAGGCAAGTGCTATATTGATTTTTTTCTGGATACAAGAACAAGTTATACAGAATTTAGTCATAAAGTAAGAAAACAGCAAATCAATATCACTCACCATCATCTTTTATCCTCATAAACAAAATGTAAAAGTAACTGAAATCACCAAAAAGTACATTCGAAAGATTTGGTTTGAACAGGAATTACAATTTTTCTTTTCTGCAGGTTGCAACTAGTTCAAACCTAAAATCAAACCCAAATCCAATAAAAAACTTTGAGTACTTAGGAAGGGTGACTGGACCCGAACCATTAACCCTGATTTCACTGCACAGCTGCTGCCAGACATGCTGGGATTTTCCTGCAACTTCAGTTTTTGTGCCGATGAAACCAGTGTTATCTAGTAGCCTCTTGTTTGGGTACTAAAAGCTTTTTTAAAACTGCAGCATCCACAAAAAAAGATTGTTGTTATAATGAGATCTCCATTTCAAGCAGGAGAAAGTGAGGACTGCAGATGCTGGAGATCAGAGCTTAAAAATGTGTTGCAGGAAAAGCGCAGCAGGTCAGGCAGCATCAAAGAAACAGGAGAATCGACGTTTCGGGCATCAGCCCTTCTTCAGGAATGAGGAGGGTTATTCCTCATTCCTGAAGAAGGGCTTATGCCCGAAACGTCGATTCCCCTGTTCCTTTGATGCTGCCTGACCTGCTGCACTTTTCCAGCAGCACATTTTTAAGCTCCATTTCAAGCAGCTGAAAGTCTTCACTTTCCAACTGGTTGTACAACCTATTTCACAATGATGTCTTCTGGCAACATGCCTTTACCTGAAGTCAAGTGAAAAATCTGCAATTTCTTGATTCTGACCTTGATAAAAATTGGTGCCTCCAACTTAATAAAACCTAAGTGTTGAACCTTGTTTTCATTTCTTGTTTTTGTCAATTGTTTATCTGCAAGCTTTGTAAGCATAAACTTTGGAAAGTGAAAAAACAGGTATTCAATACCTAAACTAAGACTAGATTCATCACGCTAATTGAAACAAGTATCAAGTTAATCTTGTTGACCCAGAGAGACAGGCTGTGACATAATGTGCAGTGCAGAGAAGATAACGTTTGTGGGTAAACAGAAAGAAAAGAATCAAAGTTGCGTTTTTTTTGAGGAGACCTTTGTTTAACATTCAGTAACTCTAAGAATTCGCTGCTCCCTCAGTACTCCATATTGGAGAGTCATCTTAGATTATAAGCAATCTGATATTGTCAAAAAATCCATAATTTGGAATCAAATATTGTAGCCTATTGTACAGATGAAACTGTTCATTGATAAGGACTTTTGTTTATTGGCCTGGTTGATATATTAGCAACACAAACAGCCTGTTCCTCAGCTGTCACCAATCCTGTTGGGTCCACAATACAATTCACTAACATGTTCTTCTCACATTGATCAATTTTCTATAAAATGTGAATTAGTTATTGCTCTAATTCAGTTATTTATTTCTGGCATAAATATGCCTTAACTTGATTAGCTTAAGAGTCTATCATTCTCTGCCCTTGTGCTCCCATCTGTCATCCTCCATAAACATCAAATTTTCTGAGGGATTCAGTTACCTGCATCTAGTTCTCTTTGTTCGTCTTCCCATCATCATTTACTCCATGTCACATAATAACTTATAATAAAAATCATAGTTTTCCACCAAACACTCAATGGCTTTATTCCATTTTAACTTTATAATCTCTTTTGTCTTTATAACCAGTCCTCATCACTGACTCCAACCTTTTGGATATCTCCTCTATGTTTGCCCCACTGTCAATGCTGAAACTGTTATACCTCTCAGTCTTTTCCCTGGAACTTCCTTCCTAAGTCCCTTCGCATTTCTCCTTCTCTCTGTTTTACTTCAATGATCTTCTTTAAACCCATCCTTTGAAATTTTGGACAAACTTAACTAAATTTACTTTCCATCTGTTTGGCATATATTTGTCCTATTCACCTCCATTTGTGAAACACCTTGTCTGTGTTAAAGTCATCACATGAATATAGTTACCTTTGTTGAACTCAAGAAGCAAAGTCATCACTGGCAAACATTATCCTGCTGGAGTGTACTCCATTGTGAGGGCTTCTTCAGTCAGTCAATGTCCTCACTTCCATTGCTACCACTCTTTGATTACCATTTAAAGGGGTCATTATAGCTACAGGGCATTTGAATATTTGATCCAACACATATTTATTCACAGTATTTCACATCAGAAATTCTAATATGTTACTTAACTCATTAAGCAGCTCTTGCACACATTAGCCGGTTGGGCCAGCTAACTGCAGTACTTAATCCTCTTGCGTCACTAGTTTTTTAAATGTGCTTTGCATTTTAAACCTTGCTTAATCTCTTAAGTGTTTCTGGTTAATCCTGGAACCCTTATACCTATGTAAGTCTGCACTGCTCTCCTTTGCACCTTTGCTGGCAGGGTTCCTGGTCCCAGCAGGTGACTTTAACAAGCCATCGGTATAATCAGCAGAACCCCATCACTGTTGTTATTAACAGTGTAAGAATGCATGGCAATAACAGAGCTATACGTTTCTACGTCAGCTGGGGAAATTACCTTATGAAGGGAAAAGTGCCAATAATACAGTCAATTCAATTAGGCCTGAAGGCTTTGGCGTACAGAAAGAAAAAGATAAAGCAAGCCCTGAATCATTTCCTGCAGCAATACAATCTCTCCTTGGTAGTTCTGGATGCAAGAAGTAGCAGACGGAGCAAAGGCTTAGCACCAAGGCAACATGCTGCAAATACCAACACAAAGGTCGTTTGTGCTGGGAAACCAATATGAAAATAGACCTGCAGGGGTGAAAATTATGCTCACATTCCTGGGGAATTTGAAAATTCTGCCTGTGTGGTCCAAAGACAAATGTTAAAGGGTTTTGCAGAAAAGAAAAAATATTACCTTTCCCGTTTTAATCTGCATGGAATCTCACAGCCACCACCAGCCACCAGCAAAACTCTCCCAATCTACTGTCATGGCGTCACCCACAAAGGGTAGCAACAATGTTCCTCATCATATTTCTTCATTTGTTCATAGCCCATTCGTTGTACTGCGTGGCCCCTTTACAATTGCCTTAAAGGTCCATTGCTCATGAAGACAGTGTTTGGCTACATATGCCATGGTCCTGATTGCTGCATACTGTGATGACAGCCTTGCCTCAGTGGGTAGCACCCTCACTTCCAAGTGAGAAGGGTGTGGATTCAAAAGTCACTTCACAAACTTGAGCACAAGATCCAGGCTAACCCTTCATTGCAGTATTGATACGATGTCACATCATCAAAGATGTCATATTTTGGATGAGCCATTAAACTGAGGCCCTGTTTGACTTCTCAGGTAGACATCAAAGATCCTATGTTGCTCAAGCAGAGAAGGTCTTCCTAGTTTCTTGACCAGTAGTTATTCCTCAACAAATATCACAAAAATAATCTTTTGTGAAAACCTGAAGCCATGAAGGATGTTAAACAAATTTAATGATGTGGAGGTGCTGCTGTTGGACTGGGGTGGACAAAGCCCAGTCACACAACACCAGGTTATACTCAGGCAACATAGTGTCTCAGTGGTTAGCACTGCTGCCTCACAATGCCAGGGACCCGGGTTTGGTTCCAGGCTCGGGCAACTGTCTGTGTGGAGTTTACACATTCTCCCCGTATCTGTGTGGGTTTCCTCTGGATACTCCAGTTACCTCCCACAGTCCAAAGATGTGCAGGTCAGGTGAATTGGCCATGCTAAATTGCTCGTAGTGTTCAGAAATGTGTAGGTTAGGTACATCAGTTAGGAGAAATGCCAGAGTAATAGGGAAATGGATCTGGATGGGATACTCTTTGGAGGGTCGGTGTAGATTTGCTAGGCCGAAGGGCCTGTTTTTACACTGTAGGGATTCTAATTCTAATAATCCAACAGGTTTATTTGAAATCACAAGCTCTCTGAACACTGCTCGTTCATCAGGTGAAGCCTCCTATAACCTGTTGTTGTGCGACTTCTGAAATAAATGTAAGTCCTTTCTTTTCCAGAGCAATTTTAGGGTCATTACTTTTTCATTTCCGAGAGGAAATAATAATGATCGCACTGACGATAGATACATCACCGGCAGTGCTGACAGCAAATCCATCTCCCCTACTCGGGTCACTCTGGCGATTTAAGGGATTTACCCTGACAAAATGCCAAAACAAATTGTTTTCATTCAAATTCATTGTAGTTTTTCTATTAATTTTGTGCAAATAGTGGTCAATTTCATCAGTTTTCTTCCACCCCCGCCCACCCCACTCACTTCATCTCTCGCTCAAACATTGTTCCCAGTTCATAAACAATCTCAGAGATGACAATTTGGAAAACTGGTGCAAAAAAAAATTGAATATTTTTCTCCTTGTGTCACGTGAATAGAACCATAACATTGATCTCTGCTCAAGTCTTATTGAAAATACTTTAGTGAAGGACAGTAGTATGAAGCAGAGGATTTCAATCAAATTGCTTCATCCCCATTCTATTCTATATCAGCTGCTTAGGTGAAAAAAATGTTCAGCTCTGTATCGCAGTCATCCTTCATCTTAATGAGCATGCACACCCATGCAGGGACACAATAAAGGGAACAAAATAACACAGTGTGTGTGGTTTAGCAGCTAAAAATCAAATGACTTGTTCTGCAGCATTAAGATTTCATCTGGAGTCAGAGGTGGTAATTGCCTCAGCAGAATTATTAGAGGACTCTGTGGTATCTGACCGTAACTAGGGTTACCAACTCTGGTTAGACGTATTGTTGAGTTTTCATCAGATAATTGTCTACCTATAACTGCTCAATCCCATACTCCTGCTGTTGCCTGCTGTGATAGGAAAGTTGATGCAGCAATTGTGCTGTGAACCTAAATAGGAGATGTGGGTTACATAGTCATGTAAGGTAAAGTCGCCGTAATCCTACCAGTTCATCGGTCTGCTCTCTCATTAGAGAGAGAGAGAGAGAGAGAGAGAGATGACTGGTGTGGTTTAACCTGAGGGTCACCATGCCTCAGGTGAGCGGAGAGATTGAGAAGGAGAGTCCTTCCTGGTAACCTTAGCTGGTGTGGGAATAGAACCTACACTGTTAGCATTACAATGCATTGCAAATCAGCTGACTGAGCTAACCGACTCCCAAGATCATCAGAATTGAATGAGCTTTTATTTAGACCCTTGGAATTGACATATGTACCTCATAATGACTCTACTTGGATGTCTGGGCTCAAGCTAAACAATTTGAATGGACTATAGCATGCTTCCCTCAGAGTGTCAAGCTGCAAGAGGACTCAATAAGGTGGAGACTGATATACCATTAAGTTATATGTCGTGATGAGGTGATGGTGTCATGAGCACGTCCCTTAAATGTATTTGCTGTGAGACATTACACAGCATCCCCCTTTATTTAAAGAAAAGAAATCTCAAACAGACATCTGTTAGTTAACACACATCATGTCAATTTGGTGACAATGTGGTGAAATGCGCTCTGGGTCACTTCCCCATTAGCACACATGTCGGTTTGTCGGTGAATGGCAGTCTGTTGTCAGATACTATGCACTTCAGTGCAACAAACAACTTGAAAACGGTGGTCATTGTTTCAATAATATTTGCACTTGTTATTGTTGCTTAGCCATTGAACTATGGGAAATTTGGAGAAGTACTCTCTCTCAAGGATGTAACTTTCCCCATGTACTTTGAATAAGTCCATTGCTATTTTTGTCCAACAAGAGAAAGGAACATATGTCAATGGAAAGGCTTCTTCCACTGCTGGGGTCAATATACCTTAAAGTAGTCACAAGTTGCTGGATATCTTCATTCATCCCTGGGCGGTACATACATTCACAGGATAACTTTCCTGAGCTCACTACCCTTGTCTCTTTGGTGTAACATGGCTGTGATACCTCGAAGTCAAGTTTTTGTTATTAAAACCTATTTGTCCTTTAAAAATACTTGCTGAGTTATGTTAAGATAATCTCGGTAGAGTCAAAGTCTGCTAATGTTCTCCTTAATACTGTAAGGATACTCCTGCATAAGTCTTTTGCAACTCTTGAAGTTGCCCATCTTTTGTCGTTTGACTATTGGAACTTTTCACACTGGCTTCGGCCAAAGTGTAGCAGATCCATCTCGAGAACATAGAGTCATAGCGTCATAGAGATGTACAGCATGGAAACAGACCCTTTGGTCCAACTTGTCCATGCCGACCAGATATCCCAACTCTATCTAGTCCCACTTGCCAGCACCTGGCCCACATCCCTCCAAACCCTTCCTATTCATATACCCATCCAGATGCCTTTTAAATGTTGCAATTTTACCAGCATCCACCACTTCTTCTGGCAGCTCATTCCCGACACGTACCACGCTCTGCGTGAAAAGGTTGCCCCTTAGTTCTCTTTTATATCTTTCCTCTCACACCCTCTAGTTCTGGACACCTTCAGCCCAGGGAAAAGACCTTGTCTATTTATCCTATCCATGCCCCTCATGATTTTGTAAACCTCTATAAGGTCACCCCTCAGCCTCCGACGGTCCAGGGAAAACAGCCCTAGTGTATTCAACCTCTCCCTATAGCTCAAATCCTCCAACCCTGGCAACATCCTTGTAAACCCTTTCAAGTTTCACAACATCTTTCCGATAGGAAGGAGACCAGAATTGCATGCAATATTCCAACAGTGGCCTAACCAATGTCCTGTACAGCCGTAACATGATCTCCCAACTCCTGTACTCAATACTCTGCAATCCCAGCAACATGTAGAGCAAGACAGACATTTTGGTCTTCAAATGGGTTGCATAATATTTTCAATGTTTGAAATGTATTCATCCAGATGCCTGACTTTTATTTGACTTTAAAGTCATATCCTTGCACAAGTAATTGCTGAAAGCCTGACAGTGTTTGCTTTAGAGGGTTATGACAAATCATTTCTAGTGGCTAATGACTAATTTCAACAGTGAATTTCTGGTTTGCTTGCTGAGTTGGAAGGTTCATTTTCAGATGTTTCATCACCAGACTAGGTAATATCTTCAGTGAGCCTCCGGAAGAAGATCTTGCTGAATAAATAGGTGTGAAGTCATATAATACCAAATACCGGAGTTAACATCTCATGCTTTATATAGGAATAGCTGGCTTGCATAGGTGAAAGAGCTTTCAGAACAAAAGCAATAGATTTTCCATTCTGTAAAAGAGGATGACTGCAGCTTCTTTAAGGGTGTTTCTATGGGTAGGTTTTTGTTTTTATGAGATAAAGTCAGCAGTAACAGGTTTCAGCCACTATGGGAAGTTCACACCAAATAAGGAGTAATGATGTCACACTTACTTTGGTGGCAAATTCAAGGTAATAACTTGTTGGAATTAACCACCCATTGTACACAGGTAATCTTCTCTTGGTGAGAAAATCACTTTTTATTGCCTAAAAAGCTGTTTACGTTTTTCAAATGAGGGTGGACTTTTGTAAAACTGCCAGTACAATTTGACTGTCAATGTTTTAAACTTGGAGGAAACCTTTTTGAAAAAGATTTTGCTTTTATAACTATGAGAAGTCTTTTAACGACTATGGCTTAGCTTCTACCTTGGCAAGCAGCCTGAAAGCTTGCTTTTTAAAAAAGTTTTGGATCAGAAATACAAGGCTTACAGCTCAATAGAGCCTGAATTTTAAGTATAAAGATGTAAGTCAACCTCCTGTTATGTAAGTCAGATTTGTATTCAAATAAACTTATGATGGTTCATCAACAGAATGCTTTACTGGAGTCACCACAGAAGCGAAAGATTTATAAACACAGAGGCATATTTTCCTATTAATCTGACATTCAGACCCAGGTTGATAGATCAGCTTTCTGTACTGAACAAGATTTACTGTTTGTTACAAGTAAATAGAGTCTCGCTGCAGCTAACCAACTATGAACTGTCAGCATAACTCCACTCATTAAAACCTGAATCCCTTATAAACAGCCCCTAACACACAGAGACAGCGGCAGAAGTAAAAGTCATGGGTGTTATGGATAGAGGGAAGACTGAGAAAAGCAGCTCAGTGGATCTGTTGAGATGGTTCTTGGTGCTGAACAGAATGCTGCTTCTTTATTTTCTTTCTCTGAATGCCTTTGCTTGTTTTACAGGAGACACAAGGTGGCTAGTCTATACTTATGAAAATAACTCTGCCTTATTGTTTACAAATTACAGCAACTGCTAAACTAAAAATAAGCTGGTTTTCTTTCAGTTTGTAAGGGCTTTTACTGCAGAGAATAAAGGGAACTGTTGAGCTGCTGGAGCTACGTTGGCTTTTCATTCTCTTGTTCATAGCCCTTAGGTGTTCAGTTACTTGAGAACTAATCAGACAGATATTTGTACACACAGAGTATTTGTCATCAATAACTGGTCCCTAGTCCATTGACCAGTTAGCTACTTGTTGCTGACTGAATTGCCACTTGTACACATGCCTCAACTCTAAGTCATCTGCAAACTATACTTCAACTGCTGCTTGAGAAAGCAGCGGTATAGACAATGCTAACCATGAGTCTCAAGTTACTTGCTTTTAGATCTGCAGTAATCCTTCCACTATCCTTGACTTTAAAACTGTTCTTTTCTCAATTCAGCCCATGGTTAAGAATATAGAACAAGAAAAAGACATGGTCTCCATAATCCTGACTATGTTTAGAATTCTCAAAAAAATCTGTTTATTTTGAAGTCCTATATGTGTCTTCATGAGTTGCTCAAAGCAAAGTCTTGGAGCTTAATCTTTAATTTCTGGAGGGTACAAGATAGTCATAACATGTTGGCAAGCTTACTTTAAGTGGCTTACATTCCTGTTGGTCTAATTTTCCCCTCTCTAAGGAGACATGAATAATGCCGAGAAGTGGAAATAATTAGGTGTTTGTCCCTGGAGAAACACTCAGCTCCTTCTTGCCACCTCATGAATCAAGTTATTTACACAAATGTCCATGGTATAAAAGGCTATATATTATTAGTTTTTTTGTAAATGCAAACAGAAAGGAAATTTGAATGCGATAATCAGGAAACATTATACAATGTAAAAATCAAGTGTTGCCTTTCGTTGAGCAGTACAATACAGAACAACCTTGACTATCTGAACGAGCCGGGCAGGGAGTATTTTGCTTGGATAACTGAGAGTTCAGATAATGGATAGCGTTTTTACAGGACCTTGAGATCTTGTTGGATAATCTGAAATTCAGATAATTGATGTTCGGATAATTGAGGTTGTTCTGTACAATGTTGTCTTTTGTTCCAGTATGAGGGAAAATTTGAGACTGAAAAGCACCAAAAGTCTTTTGAGTTAAGGAAAATGGCAACAGTTAAGCTGCAGAGTGTTAAAAAGTGCTGTCAGTGTTAAGAACAGCAGAGAGTGGAAAACATCCAGAGCCTGCAGATACGAAACATTCATTCTCTCTCTCTCTCTCTCTCTCTCTCCCTCCTTGTGTGGAAAAAGACAGAAAACTCCAATGAGCTTTGAAGCTGGAATTCGTACAAGAAAAGTGTTGATTCCACCCAATCAACCATCAAATCGAAAGCCAACCTTCATTCTACAGACACCATCTCAACACTGCAAAAATCAAAGGGGCTATGAGGAAGATAACTTCCAACCTTATGGTCTGGACTTCTGATCTTCAGAAATTTGTTTGCTCAATACATATTTATTTCTACCATAGTGTATGTGTTAAACTATTTGTTTTATTGTCTGTATTAATTGTGATTGGAGTTTTGAAGGAGTATTGCTTAAGTTGCACAACTAAATTAAGGGCAATACAATAAATGGAGTTTTATTTTAATGTTACTGCAGTAAAATATGGAATGAATTGCTTTTGTCCTTAATAGCAGTCAGTAAAGCAAGTTGGTCATTTTAGTGAATTTTATTCATTTATACATTTTGCATTGATTTGTGGAAGAGTGGGACATCATTATCAGCAAACTTTTCATATGGTTAAATCATGAGAATGGTTGGCTTTCTCAACCAACCAGCAATTAAAGCTCTGAAGTGGTTAATTAGTGACCATTCGTTGGATTCAACCCACCCCCCACCTCCAATCATCTGCCTCCCTGGCATATGAGAAAGCTGATTAGTTTCCCGACTGGACATACTGCTTGCTTGGTTGGGGTGGAGGCCTCTAATTGCCCCAAGCTAAGGGCAGTTGGTGGTCTGCTTTGGGGGCAAAGGGCAAGAGGAGGGCCTCTGTAAGTGACTCTGCTTGCCTTGTTTCTGACACCCCACTCCCTGGGACCCCAATCCTGCAAGACGTTTATGAAAGGTTCTTACCTTCTCACCACTGAATCCCTCAAGAGGTAGCCCTCAATCTGCAGACTTTAGAACCCAGACTCCAGATCTGCTAAGTTGCTGAGCCTCACTGGTCAGCTCTTACTAACTGATACATGGTATGAGTGGCAAGTTAATGGACCCCCATTACATTCGCTCACACACTTCAAAAACAGTGGGGGATTTCCATTCTATGTTCTTGTCCTATATCCCCTATCATGGTGGACAAGTGCACTCAAGCAATCACATAATTGTTTCCACATTGATGTTAATTTTAATTACAAATCCACATCAAAGTCTATGTGGAAATTCCTCTAAATGGGTATATTTTCTATCATATTGAATTACTAAGATTAAGTTCATTGAAATTAGTTATAGTCAGTGGTCTATAATGTGCAATAAAAACAGAGACTGTCATATCAGAATGTGGGTCCTCAGACACATCAGACCATGGTGAGTACTGAGCTGAGTACCACTTTCTCAGCTGATGGAAGCTACCAGTCAAGACTTCCAAAGTTCTTCACGGCAAATTAATTATGGCAAAGTTCAGGCACTGATTTTATATGGACAGACGGAGCAATCATTTTGTAAGGAGCAAGGCCTCTTGGATGGCAAATTGATGAAAATCAGATAGAGTCATAGAGTCAGAGAGATGTACAGCATGGAAACAGATCCTTCGTCTAACTCATCCATTCTGACCAGATATCCTAACCTAATCTAATCCCATTTGCCAGAAGTTGGCCCATAACCCTCCAAACACTTCGTATTCATATACACATCCAAATGCCTTTTAAATGTTGTAATTGTGCCAGCCTCCACCACTTCCTCTGGCAGCTCATTCCATACATGCACCACCCTTTGCATGAAAAAGTTGCCCCTTAGGTCCCTTTTACGTCTTTCCCCTTTCACCCTAAACCTATGCCCCCGACCCCAGTGAAAAGACCTTGTCTATTCATGATTTTATATACTTCTATAAGGTCACCCCTCAACCTCCGATGCTGCAGTGAAAACAGTCCCAGCCTATTCAGCCTCTCCCGATAGCACAAATTCTCCAACCCTGGCAACATCTTAGTAAATCTTCTCTGAACTCTTTCAAGTTTCACAACATCCTTCCAATAGGAAGGAGACCAGAATTGCACACAATATTCTAAAAGTGGCCTAACCAATGTCCTGTACAGCCGCAACATGACCTCCCAACTCCTATACTCAATGCTCTGACCAATAACGGAAAACATACCAAATGCCTCCTTCACTATCCTACCTACCTGCAACTCCATTTTCAAGGAACTATGAACCTGCACTCCAAGGTTTCATTCAGCAACACTCCCCAGGACCTTACCATTAAGTGTATAAGTCCTGCTCTGATTTGCTTTTCCAAAATGCAGCATCTCGCATTTATCTAAATTAAACTTCATTGGCCACTCCTCAGCCATTGGCACATCTGATCAAGATCATATTGTACTCTGAGGTAACCTTCTTCACTGTCCTCTACACCTCCAATTTTGTTGTCATCTGCAAACTTACTAACTATACCTCCTGTGTTCACATTCAAATCATTTACATAAATGACAATCCTTGTGGCACTCCGCTGGACACAGACCTCCAGTCTGAAAGGCAACCTTCCACCACCACCCTCTGTCTTCAATGTTCAAGCCAGTTCTGTATCCAAATGGCTAGTTCTCCCTGTATTCCATGAAATCTAACCTTGCTAACCAGTCTCCCATGGGGAACCTTGTCGAATGCCTTACTGATGTCCATATAGATCAAATCCACTGCTCTGACCTCATCATTCCTCCTTGCTACTTCTTCAAAAAGCTCAATCAAGTTCATGAGACAAGATTTCCCATGGACAAAGCCATGTTGACTATCCCTTTTTTGATGTTTGTTTTTGTTGGTTTTCTTTGGAAAATAGACAGTAATCGTGTTGCTTGAAAATGTTAAATTGTGCCACAGGATCATACAGATCCATCTGAGCAGATCATGGTTAAGGTTTTATCCAAAAGATGTCATGTCTAATAATGTAGTGTTTCCTTTGCACTGACTACATTAAGTCTAATGTTCTTATTCCTCGATGTGGGGTAGATGGTAGAAAGGGAAAATAATCTGGTGTACTAAAAGGCCAGCTGCCTCCACCTCAGCAATTAAGTTCTGGGCAGGAAGGTCCATGGTTGATTTTCTCAGCCAACTATCAGTTAAGTGCCTTAAGGGGGCAATTAACTGGCCCCTAAGGACTTCAACTGCCTAACTCCCAGCAGGTGAGAGATGTGGCTGCCTTCCCAGTTGGGAAAATGATGTGGCCTGCGTTCTGGGTTGGGGGTGTAGAGGGGTGTGATTTATGATATGCCCAAATCTGAGCAAGGCAAGAGGGGTTGCATGGGTGTGCAGGGGATGACCACTAGAAGACTGTCCCCTGCACTGCATCTTACCTCCCTGTATCCCCTCTCCTCAGCCATGCCTTAAGAACCACAGTTTGCATCCCCCCCTCCCCCTGCAAACCATTAACATCCCTTACTTTTCAGCTTGTCTCAATCCTCAGTGTCATTGTGTAACCAGCCACCTGGACAATGGAACCTCATTGGCTGAGAAGCCGACTTGGTCACTACTTAAATGCCTGATTGGCTCTTGATTCAGTGGGCTTTCTCACTGGGGGTGCAGGATGGTCTCTCCCTCTAAATCGTCCAAACCCACACTTTGCCAAAAAAATAGAAAATCCTGGCTAGCATCAACTTACATACATTATTCAACTCCTGTAAGAGGGCATAAATCAATTACTTTCTGGCATGTCGTAAAATCTAGTTTACAAAATAGACTTAATTGATTCCTGACACAAGTCATTGTACATATCACACAGACTATTCAAACAGAGTCAAAAATGAACTGAACATAACATCTTATGATCTTTAAATTCAGTTTATGTATCACTGATATGAACTTAGCCTCACAGAGCACAAAGGGGATTAATGCACTGGTCTACAATGAGCTCCAAACCACTCCATATCGATGTTCTGAGCTCAGATGAACAATCTGTGACACATACAGTGATTGGAAAGGAGAATTAAACCTCTCACATGGAGAGGACAGACCAACAAAAGGAACCAAAGCCATTTGAGTGCATTTCTTTCACAAGGCAGTTTGTAAAGCGCACACTCAGTGTGACAGAAACTTCAGCTGAGTGAGACAAAGGCTAAGTATGTGGACAGGATATTTGGTGCAAGTGGCAAATCTGTGGAAGCGGGGTCAGAGGTGAGATTTAACTAAAATTTACTGCGAGAATGAAACATTCCAGAATGAGGATTGAGTGGGCAAGGATAAAAGGCAATGATTGAGAGAACGTCCTCATGTGAGACCGGTGGCAGAGTAACACCTCAAGCCACAGTGTGACATGAATATAGGGAAATAACCTGGTAGTGAGGATGATTGGTAAATAAAGTAAAACGAAAACATTTATGTCCCCATTGTTTCTCTTCTCTATCTTAAAAATTGCTGATTGAGTTTAAAGTTGATACAAGTGATTTTCTTTTCTAACAGGTATTAATAACAGTAAAATGTAAAGGAAGGGAATGTTGAGTATTTACTTTAAAAATTAAATATGATAGTGGAGGCAGGGTGGGTGATGTGTTGCTGCTGCAGCATATGGAAGCTGCTGGACACTAAGGTGATCCAGAGGGAACACATTGTTTTCATGGGATGTGAGCCTCTCTGGCTTGCCAGGTTTATTGTCCGTCCCTAGTTGCCTTGAGAAGATGGTGGTGAGCTGCTTTCTTGAACTGCTGCAGTCCACCTGCTGTAGGTTGACCCACAATGCCCTTAGGGACGGAATTCCAGGATTTTGACCCAGCAACACTGAAGAACGATGATATATATCGAAGTCGGCATGATGAGTGCTTTGGAGGGAGGGGTATTTGCAGGTGATGGTGTTTCCATGTACCTGCCATCCTTATCTTTCTAGAGCGAAGTGGTCATGGGTTTGGATGGTGCTGTCTGAGGATCTTTGCTGAAGTTCTGCAGTGCATCTTGTAGATAGTAGACACTGCTGTTACTGATCATCAGTTGTGGAAGGAGTGGATGTCTGTGGATGTAGTGCCAACCAAGGGGCTGCTTTGTCCTGGATGGTGTCAAGCTTTTTGAGTGTTGCTGGGGGTTGAAGTCATCCAGGAAATGGGGAGTATTCCATCACTTGTGCTTTATAGATGATGGATCGATGGTAAGTCTTCGCAGCATGGGAACTTTGGATATGAATTGAGGAGCTAAAATCTGAGTGACAGACATTTCTCCCATTTACCACCCTGAGAAAAAGAACAGGAAATGACATCACCGCAGGACATGACATCACCAACCCAAGGAAACCTAAACACATAAATAGAAAGCGGGTCATACCACACGTTCTTCATGTGGAGGCTCACTGATGATGTTAGCTAGAATGGTGAAGAAACGTCTGAAAATGAACCTTCCAGCTCAGTGAGCAAACCTACATTCAGAAACTTAGCTTAAGTCTTTCATCTTTTAGAATGATCATGTTAATTTCGGTTCCTTCAGATGTAAATCCCAGAACGTTTTGAAAGTTATATTCTCAATATAGCTAACCTACATACTTACCAACAACCTGAGCTACGAATCTTCTCAAAAATGTGTTCTCTAACTTTGCAGTGACATAAGAATAGCTAGAAAGGCAGTAGGGTTAGGAAAGGTAAGGATGATATAAAGAGTCTGCAGAGCGACATAGACAGCTTAAGTGAGTGGACCAAAACTTGGCAGTTGGAATATAATGTGGCAAAATGTGAGGTTATGCATTATGGCAGGACGGAAACGTGATACACAAATTCAGCAAGTAATTGAGAGGGCAAATGAAATGTTTGCATTTATTTCAAAAGGAATTGGATAATTAGCTGAAATTACACAAAGTATTAGTTCGACCACACCTGAAGTACTGTGAACAGTATTGATCTCCTTATCTTTTTTTATAGATATTTTTATTAAACTTTTCTTTCTTTACAAAACCATAAATAAAAGGAAGATAAATTACAATACCAGCAAACATTATTCTATATACATATAACCATGAAAAAGAAAAAAATCCCACAATAGCAACAACAATACATCCAAAAGACAACAATACTCATACGCAAATCAGTAAAGGTAATTAATGAACAAATGAACAAGCAAAACAGCTCAGCATAACAAAACATTCGCTGTCGACCTCCGAGAGCACTAAGTACTGCACATAAAATATTCGGAATTCTTCCTTCAAGGACATCAAATACACGAAATCAGAACGCCATGGCTACACGAAAGCCTGAGTTAAAATGGCAGATAAATCTGCATCCGAGCAGTCCAAAAAGGGCTGCCATATCCTATAAAGATTTTCTGTTTCCCGGTGCACCATATTCGTGAAAACGTCCAGAGGGATATGTTCCAAGATAAGCCTATGCAAACCCAACAGACTTGAGGGTGGGTTTCAGAAACCCAACACATTAAAATATTTTTCCTAGTGCAGAAAGTGAGGATATTAAAAAGTTTTTTTCCCCATGAGTCCAAAGAGCGTCCAAAATGCATATATTGGGTCGGCCCAGGAGGAGAGAGATAAGGTCCATCTTAACCTCTGCCGTCAAGACCCTCTCTATAACCCCTGCCACATAACTCCAATATGTACAGAGCCTGTGACAGGACCATAAACAATGAGTAAGAATACTGATGTTTATCTTACACTTAGGACAAATGGGGGATGCGTCCACCTTAAATTTTGAGAGACAGTCTGGGGCCAGATGGACCTTATGCAAAATCTTTAGTTGCATGGCATGAGTCTTATTACAATTTGAGATTTTCCTCGCATTCTTGCAAATATCACCCCCATAGAAATTTCAACCCCTAATTCCCTCTCCCAAACCCTGCAAAGCTGCTCAATGTCTTCTGAAGGATTACCTCCCAGCATATGATAAAGCGTACTAATAGAGAGAGTATTTTTCGCATAAAGTACCCTCTTTTCCAAAGTAGATCAACAGGGGTTGGTCAAGAACATGGTCCCTTTCTGAATAAAATCCCTGACCTGAGAAAAGCAGAAAAGGTCTTTGTTAAATAGACCTTATTTACAAATTATTTGTTCAAAGGATATCATTACTTCACCTTCAAATAAATCACCCAAACAAGAGATTCTCCTAGCTGCCCAGAGCTATAATCTGGGATCCATTACCTCCCGGTTGAAAACCCAGCATATCCATATAGGGGTAAGAAATTAATTTTTGGACATATTACCCTCCCTCTGCCACATTATCCTCCATACCTTAACAATATTAATAACAATCGGATTAGGGCAATATTTCATGACGATCTTCATTTTATCTAAAAATAAAAGGCTAATGAGGGGACATTTTGCCTGAGAGACCTCAATACCAAGCCACATTGATGCCGTGTCTCTATAGGCCAAATCACTAATAAACGATAGAAGAGAAAGTAATTGGTAACTTCTAATATCTGGGAAATCCACTCCCCCCAACTCATGAGACAACTGTAGTTTAGGCAATTTGATAAGAGGCTGCCTACATTGCCAAATAAAAGAGTTAAACTATCCATTAAGTCTCTGGAATATTTGCCTTAGGAAAATCAGAGGAAGCATTCGTATAGGATAGAGCAAACGGGGAGAACATTCATTTTGATAAGACACACTAGGCCTAGCCAGGATATTGGAAGCACTTCCCATCGATGAAAATCTTGCTTAATCCTGCCAAGCAAGTGAGCAAAATTGGCCTTACGCAACCAATCAAAGGCAGAAGTAATATAGATGCCTAAATAAGAAAACCCCTGCTGTGACCATTTGAAGGATAAACGTAGTTCCCCGTCCACCTCAGATAGTCTCCGAAGACCCTCCACAGACATAGCCTCCGGCTTTGAGAGATTAATCTTCTCTCCCGAAAAGGAGCCAAATGAGTTGATGCATTGTATAAGATAGGATACCGAAACCTGTGGATTGGAGAGAAAAACCAGAACATCATCTGCATATAATAAGATCTTATGCAACTTCGATCCTATTTTCAGGGCGCCTATATTAGGATCCCAATGGATCGCCTCTGCCAGCGGCTCAATCACCAACGTGAAAAGTAATGGTGAAAGGGCACAGCCTGCCGACTGCCACTACAAATATTAAAATTACTAGACCTCACACCATTGGTGAGAACTGCTGCCAGGGGATCAGCACAGAGGACCTTCACCCACTTAATAAAAACCTCCCCCAGTCCAAATCGCACAAGGTATGGCCACTTGATCCGATCAAATGTTTTTTCTGCATCTCAGGAGACCACTGCCAGCTGCTGACAGCTGGACCGAATGCTGCTGACAAGCTTGAATCATATTCAGCAACCTCCTGACGTTATTAGAGGATCAAAGGCTTTTTATAAAACCATCTCTAACAATGAAAGGCAGCACAGTTACCAATCTTAATGTGAGAGCTGAGTCCACCACGGAGCCTTGGACAACATTTTAAAATCAGGGTTCAGGAGTGAGATGGGCCTATAAGAGATACATTCTTCTGGAGTCTTCCCCTTCTTAAGAATGAGAGATATTAGCTTCTCCCAAGGATGGTGGGAGACGATCTTGACTGAACGAGTCATTATACATGTCCAGCATTAGTCTTGACAATATACTTATAAATTCCTTATAAAACTCACTGGGGAGACTGTTAGGGCCAGGCACTTTCCCACTCTGCATCTGTCTCACAGCCTCCTGTACCTCCTGTACTGTTAAAGGGCCGTTAAGAAAAGACGTTTGCTCAGGAGTAACACTTGGAAGATCCAAGTTCTTCAAGAAAGACTCCATCTTAGCCCATCCATCCTCACAACACTCAGACTGGTATTGCTCAAAATAGAATTTCCAAAATGCTGCATTGATCTTTAGAGTCACAAGTGACCATCCCATTCCCATCCCTGATTGAGGTAATGGACTGGGGGCATTCTTTCTCCTGGCAAGATACACTAGGTACCTGCCCAGCTTGTCACCATGTTCAAACAGTCGCTGTTTTGCCAAGGACAGTCTCTTTCTTGCCGTCCGTGTAAGCACAGAGTTCAGGTGGACCGAAGAGCTGTAACCCGCTGCAGCTTAACCAATGATGGCTGATCAAAATCCACCTTCTCAGTGGTCTTTAACCATGCCTCAAGCAGGCGTTGTTGTTCCCTCTTCTGCTGTTTCTGACTAGCAGAGTAAGAAATGATTATCCCCTTGCCATGAGCCTTAACCGTCTCCCAAACAATGGACGGGTTACTGGCCGTGTCCGAATTGATGGATAAAAGTACTTTGAATTCGCTAAGAAAATATTCAATGAACGTACTATCCCTAAGAATGAAGAGATCCATTCGCCAATGTCGACAGCCTACCACACTATTCTTAACCTCAGTCTCTAAATAGACTGCCACATGATCCGAAATAACAATATTTCCAATTACACAGGATGTTACGAAATCCAAGGATAATGCAGAGGCTGGGAAGAGATCAATCCTGATATGACCTTTGTGTGGATTAGAAAATAACTTAAAGTCCCTGCCCATGGATGGAGACGCCTCCAAACACCCACCAATCCCAATTCTACACATAAATCCACCAGCTGTTTAGACCGTGGAGAACGTGTTGAGGGGCTTCTAAGGCATTCTATCCACTGCGGAGGTCCATAAGGCAATTAAAGTCTCCCCCTATAATAAGCTGTCATCAGTTTAGAGAATGCATCTATCAGAAATCTAAGAGGATGTGCCTGGGGACATTACACATTGAGGATACCATACTCTTCTCCACGTATTGATGCCTGAAGAATGACAAACCTCCCATACTCATCTTTAATCTGTTTTTGCAACTTCAGTGGAAGATTCTTCCTGATAAGTATGCCCCCCCCCCCCCCCCACCATTCCTAGTGTTAAAGGAAGCGAAATATCCCCAATCAAACCCAACGTGCTGCAATTTCAAATGTTCTTTATCATTGAGATGAGTACCCTGCAAAAGGGCGATGTCCACCCTCTTCTTTCAGAGATGTTTTCCTTTGAATTGACAAATGGATCCCTCTAAAATTCCAGGTACTCTCTTTGAAGATAGAATTAGCCACGGCCTTCTATAACATAATCCAATCTCCAAAAAGGGAAGAATCCAACTTAAACCAGCAACACAGAAAAAATTCACCCCATTTTGTAATCTGTTAAAATTTGCGAGGCAAAGAATTATCCCAAAAGTCACTATTTAAAGTAAAAATTAACAACTGGGCTTGCAGATATGTTGGATTTTGGAAGACTGAGAGACAACCTTAATGAAACATGTAATATTCTCAGGGCTTCTGTCAGGGTAGGCGTGGAGAGGATTTCCTCTCTTTGTGGGAGAGTCTAGAACCAGAGGTCATAATCTCAAAGTAAGGAGTCTCGCATTTAAGACAGCGATGAGGAAGAATTTATTCTTTCAGAAAGTAGTGAATCTGTGGAACTGTTTACTGCTGCCGATGTAGAGGCTGTTTTTGTTAAATATATTCAAGGCTGAAATGGGCATATATTTAATTAATAAGAGAGTTGAGGATTATCAGATCAGTGATGATCGCATTGAATGGTGGAGCAGTTTGATTAGCAGAATGGCCTAATCTGCTCCAGTATTTTATCATCTTCTGGTCTTCTGGATGAAAAGAAGACGACTGAAGACCAATCTTTCATCCTGACCTGCTAGAAACTTCTATTTGACTTCTTGAGCAGACCCCCATTGGGTGCCACAAGCTGGATACCTGTATTAGGTTTTTCATTTCCAACTGGGCTGAAGACCTTGTAGCATTTGTGTTTGAGCACTCATTACACTGCAGTTGCAATTTCTTTCTACAGAGAAAATGGAGAGCAGTCTATTTTCACTGTTATTGAAAGAGGAAAGCAGTCTCATGCGTGTGCATTAAAGTTGCCACAGGAATGACTTCCTCAGTGACAAACTCCAGAGTTTTTTTCAAATTCAGGACGAGAATGTGAGCATCTTTGACAAGGCTGGTATTTATTGCCTATCTGACTGCCCCTGTAGTTGACTTGATACAATTGAATGGATTTCAAAGTTACTTTAGAGGTCAGTCCAAGTGCAACCATGTGAACGTGGGGATTGGATCCAGGTATTGGCCAGTCCAGGTTTTCTTCCCGAAAGAATATTACTGAATTATTAGCTGGTGCAATGGACCAGACAGGACCCCCTTAAAGTATTTTAAGAAGGTAGCGTAGACCCTAACTTTTTCTTATTTTGAAGGAAAATATAAAGTGCCTGTTCCAGACGCAATGCAACTGGTCAAACTACTTGACATTAAGCAAAACACTATTTATTTAAGCACTGTAGTTAAATACAACTGAAGAAAGAGGCATTTCAAATAACTTAACTCCATAGGAAAACTTAACAAAATAATAGATACAGTAACTATCACTCATGAGCTGTGCCAATACGGCAACATTCCATAAGCACATCCCTTGGCAAAAAAGGCAAATTCAAACACAGATTCTCACATGCAGTTCTCCAAACAAAGAGGAGAAAAACATCAAGTGAAAATCCAGAGAGAGTAGCAGCCAGGAGACATTCACTGAAGCTTCTAACTCTAGTGAGATCCAATAGCTTCTGATACTACCCAGAAAGCCTGATCAGTGAGAGCTGGCCTGACCCATTCAGGCTGTTAAAAAAATAGTGGTTTTCAGTAGCCAGCTCAGTACCTCTGCCTTCCTACTTCTTTTAAAAAAAACAGGACAAACTAAGCTGTTACAGTGACAGCACACTCACACTGGGGTTTTGCAAAAATTAACAACTTTATATCAAATTATTATTACAACATTCTCAAAATGCTGTGTTTGGATTTCAACTCAAATTGTCTGGCTGTCTCATCCAATACCTGAAACACTGCACTTACGCAAATGACTTGAATAATGGGAACAAAGCTTATTAATGGGACTACCTACAGACCTTTCCCATGGATAAAGCTGGTCAGGATTGAACACTAAAAATCACACAGCACCAGGTTATAGTCCAATAGTGTTTATTTGGAAGTACTCACTTTCTGAGCGCTGCTCCTTCATCAGGTGGATGAAGGAGCAGCGCTCCGAATGTTAGTGCTTCCAAACAAACCTGTTGGACTATAACTTGGCATTGTGTGATTTTTAACACCCTATTCCAACACCGGCGTCTCCAAAGCAGGATTGAAGGTTTGAGTGCAAGCTAGTAAGGAACCATTTTCCACAAAGGATCATAGGCATCACTGGGTCCGTTAGACAGAGAGAGGAACAATAGATTCTGTACAACTTGAGGGTAACCACTCCACAAACATGGAGAAATGCCTCCACGAACTACCCCAATGGGTGTGTGGAGTGATCCCCTTTGGTTTGTTTGACTTTGCACCGCATACTAGTTATCTAGCCGCCGGAGCTATCTGAGCCCCCATGACTGAAAGCAAACACAGCTGAATCCATATCCTGCGCTTAAGCTTGCTATTCTTCAAGGTGATTTACCAGTAGGAATATTGACTCATGGCTGCATCATGTTTTCTCAACTCCTGTCATCACATTTCACTCAATCCTGCCTTTGTTAATAGGCCAGAAATAAACACTTGCAGGAAACAATTAATAAATCAAAGCATTTAGCACCATGTTAAACATTGCCTTGTATAAATACTTCTTTCTGAAATGATTTCCCTGCCAATTCCTGGCAGGTAATTTGTTAATGTGTGCCAGTAAACGTGTTTTTTTTGTCCCAACTAATTCTTTTGTTGAGTTACCGGCACATGTCTATATTCCGTCTACTGCTGCAGTGACCCTTCCATCTGAGTTTAGAAGTTTCCATTAAGTCAACAGTGAGCCTGTATGAAGGGGTGGTGTTATAGTTATGTAAAATTCTCTTATCTTTGGTTTCTTCCAGTGAGCAACCTGTTTATTTACTTCTCTTTATAGTTATCAGGAATGGTAGGAGTGTGATTACTGAAGGAGCAATTCAGAGGCCAACATTAGTTATAGAGTCATAGAGTCATAGAGATGTACAGCATGGAAACAGACCCTTCGGTCCAACCCGTCCATGCCGACCAGATATCCTAACCCAATCTAGTCCCACCTGCCAGCACCCGGCCCATATCCCTCCAAACCCTTCCTATTCATATACCCATCCAAATGCCTCTTAAATGTTGCAATTGTACCAGCCTCCACCACATCCTCTGGCAGCTCATTCCATACACGTACTACCCTCTGCGTGAAAAAGTTGCCCCTTAGGTCTTTTTTATATCTTTCCCCTGTCACCCTAAACCTATGCCCTCTAGTTCTGGACTCCCCCAATCCAGGGAAAGGCCTTTGTCTATTTATCCTATCCATGCCTCTCATGATTTTGTAAACCTCTATAAGGTCACTCCTCAGCCTCCGACGCTCCAGAGAAAACAGCCCCAGCCTGTTCAGCCTCTCCCTGTAGCTCAGATCCTCCAATCCTGGCAACATCCTCGTAAATCTTTTCTGAACCCTTTCAAGTTTCACAACATCTTTCCGATGAACCTGAACTCCAAGGTCTCTTTGTTCAGCAACACTCCCTAGGACCTTACCATTAAGTGTATAAGTCCTGCTAAGATTTGCTTTCCCAAAATGCAGCACCTCGCATTTATCTGAATTAAACTCCATCTGCCACTTTTCAGCCCAGTGGCCCATCTGGTCCAGATCCTGTTGTAATCTGAGGTAACCATCTTCGCTGTCCATTGAGCTCACATTGCAACTGAGACAATTATATTCAAATGAATCTGGAATCAAAAGGTTGCATTGTAATTATGACCAAAAACTCCAGATTATTGCAAAAAACCAACTCTTCAGGGTGGGACATCTGCTGTCTCTACAGGCTCTGAATTGTATGTGACTGCTCGCTGCCACCAACCAGATTCATTCCTCCCATTGACCAAACAGGTCGTACCCTCTACCTGTCTTCATCTATCCCCACTTCACCACCCTGCCCCTGCTACTCCCTTTATCTGCAGCTCCCCCCACACCCACACCCACTCCTGAAGAAGGGTTACACCTGAAACATCGACTTCTCCACCTCCTGAAGCTGCCTGGCTTGCCGTGTTCTTCCAGCCGCCTGCCTGTCTGCAGCGGACTGTCAGCAATGTTGCTGATTTGCAAAAGCCCTGTAAACACCCAGAAAGACAATAATAGTGAAAAAGTCCAGGAAGAATAGAATAAGACAGACAAGTTGACATCGACCCTGTAAAGTCCCAGCAAACATTTGGGGTCTGTGCCAAAATTGGGGCAGCTATACCATAGGCGAGTGAAACAACAGGCTGACATAGTCATTCAGAATATACCTTCTAAACAGTGCCATAGACCCTGTATAACACAATCCCTCACTTTCTCCTATCCAACTGAGAGGGCAGGCCATTAAAGATGGTGGCACATTGTCAGTCTGGATTGAATGACCTGGGATATAGACTGTAGATGCCAAAAGTTCTCATGCTATCAAGTCAAACACTGGCCAGGATTCTACCTGCTGATTACTATCTACCATCCTCCTTCACCTGATAATTTCTTTGCCCACTCATTGGATGTGGGCAAGCCTGGCAAGGCCAGTCTTTGCTGCCCAACCCTAACTCCTTTCAAGGACATTGTGGTAAGCTGCCTTCCTGAACAGACAACACCAGGTTGTCTGGTGTTGTCCAACAGATTCATTTGGAAGCACTAGCTTTCAGAGTTCCACTCCTTCATCAGGTGATTGTAGAGTGTAAGATCATAAGGCACAGAATTTATAGCAAGTGAGTACAGTGATATATTGAACAAATCTGGATTGTTAAGTCTTTCATCTTTTAGAATGGGTTGCAGGTTTCCGTTCATTAATATGTAAATTCCAGAACTTTAATCACCTTCTCGAAATAACTTAAGGTTTTGTAACATCTCAGCTCAGATAATGCTTTAAAGGTGTGAGGTTAAAGTCCGTCTGTATCCCAATTTTGAGTCGGACTGGTTCTATTTCCAAAGTGGAATTTACAAAATATTCCATGGATTGATTGCCTGCATTGACTGCTTGCAGATGGTGCATTTTATGAGCAAAACAGAATGTATCTGTAAATATAATTCTTCATGAGCTATGGCAGCCAATGTGGTGTAGGTACACCCAGAATGCAATCAGGGAGAGTGCTCCAGATGTAGCAATGATTAAAGAGGGATGGTATAGTTCTAAGTCAGGATGGGATATGACTTGAGGGAAAATTGAACATAGTTATTTTCCTACAAGCCAATTGACCTTTACCTTCTATGTGGTGGAGGTCACAGGTTTGGAAGATGCTGATGAAGGAGTGGCTGCAATGCATCTCATACATGGCACACTTTGCTGTCACTGAGCGCTGGTGATGGAGAGAGTGAATGGTTAAGGTGGTGAGTAGCATGTCAGTCCAATGGTGGTTTTGTCCCCTAGAAGGTTTCCAACTGCTTAGGTATTGCTGGACTAGCATTTATTCAGGCAAATGTGGAGTGTTCCACCACATGCCTACGGTGCTATGTAAATGTTGAACGGGCTTTGGAGAATTGAGTAGGGAGTTAAATACTTCAGAATTTATCACCTTTGACCTGCTCTTTAGCATACTATTTAAATAGCTGGTCTTTCTGGTCAATGTTGCCAGGATGGTGGGGGATTTAGCAGTGGCAATGCTGTTGAATGTCAAAGGGAGATGGTTAGATTTTCAGTTGTTGAAGATAATAATTGCTTGACACTACATCATATATCACTGAGGTAATTTTTTAAAAAATTCATTCACAGGATGAAGGCATCACCAGCTGAGCCAGCATTTATTAACCATCCCGAATTTCATGGAGGATAATTAAGAGCAGTTTCATTTGAGTTGTTATTTCTGTGAGTCTGGAATCACATAAAGGCTAGACCAGGTAAACATGGCAGTTTCTTTCCCCAAAGGTGGTTAGTTAACTAGATTTTGCCCAGCTCACTCTCATTGTCTGTTTCTATTTTGACAATGCCATTCATCAATGTTCACTGCATTCTCCTGTCCAGCAGTTTCATTTGTGTTGTTATTATGTGATGTTGGTACGATTTTTAGCAGAGAATATTGAAGTGAAGGCTGGAAAGCCTCCTTTCAGTAGCTCCTTAAAGTCTAACGCTCAGTCATTGTAGCCAGTCTCAGCAAGTCAGACTGACATCTTTCCAGTTTCCTCCATTCCTGCACTCCCTGAAACACAACAACTTAAAAGTGTTCGCATAACACATCACAAAGATCAAGTTTAATTCGATGGATGCACCTATTAGCCTCAGAGTTCAATATGGCTTGACGGAACTTGATCACCATTCCCAGCAAAAAAATAAAGAGAACTGTTAAAATAGACTCATGTAATACTGAAGAGCTTTGCAGCAACTATAAATGGACACCAGACCACATTTAATTCAGTACTGCCTCTGTGAGTTTGGGCTGCAAAGTGAGGCTAACAGATTGGGAGTCAGAGTTTTCTGCAGAAACAGATTGGGTACACCTCTTGCTGTATTTGGCTATCTTGAACTGACTGCTACATCTTACAGCCATCAAACTACACTCTTCGGGCACTGAGAGAGGAATTCAACATTAGCTTAGGAAAGGGTTTATGTACAATGTGATATCTATAGCATACATTCAAGTTGGCACAATTTAGCAACAGCACATGAATAAGGGGGCAAACTTTGTCCAATCTGGTAAGTGAAACACAAGAATGGTGCGTATAGATTAATAACTCTCAGATGGTGTGTACTGCCTGATGAAGACTGAAGTCTTATTACTCATAGCTAATCAACCTGCAGCAACATGAAAGAATGGTCCCAGTAGTTAGGTACTCAAAGGCTCCAGGCTGTAATATCTTGACAAAAATTAATGGTTACAGGAAAGACAGAAAGGAATAATTAAGATGGAGCAGGAGTTCCATGAGTGCTGGCCTCCCAATCTCTCTGTCGGGCACCTGGCTCAGTTTGAAGATGGGTTTCATTAACATGTCAATAGGTGGGCATTCAAAATTGGCACCACTCTGGTAAGTCCAGAGACCAGCCCAACCACAGGAAGTTAGGAGGGAGGGGGCTTGATTGAGTGTAAAGAGAGATGAGGGATCTGTAAGGCAGTAATCCAAGTTATTCTTTTAGATCCAGCGGTCTCACAAATATAATTGTACAATTATTACTATTGTGCCCCTTTCCCTTCATAACATTTTTATTCCTTGAAATTGCATTTTGTCGGATCCCAATTTGAGTGAAGTGATAAACTTCTCTCCTGATTGGACCAGCCTACCCAATAGGAGACTTTGCAATATTGCAGTAGAGTAAGAAGAGGTTCACTTTCCAGTTTGTACCAAGTTTCGAAGCTTTACTTAATTTCATTAGGACCAGAACAAGATTGCTTTCTTGCTTCCCAGCATGAATTCTCCCCTCTGAAAAGAACTTCTTCGAATTTGATAGACTCTTCCCGGAAGTCACGAACCATATTTACTTATGAGAGAGCTTGACTTCACTCAACTGTAATGGAGTTTTAACTGCCTAACCCCACAGTGGAGACAGCAAATGCAGGATGGCCAACTCATACTCCCATATTTGCAAAAATTGCCAGAAAAGGGAATCCTAAAACTGGATCCTGCCTAATATTTTGAAAGGCTTCCCTAGGCATCCCAATTTGCAGACAATCTGAGCCCTTCTTCAGTGCCAAGTGAATGATTTCTCTTGACCTCCTCTGGCATCACATCTGCCACACTTTACCGATTTTAATTCACTCAATGGAATGTCAAATAAAATGCTGAAGAGAGTGGATATTACAAAGACTATGTGCCATGACAGCACTTCTCCTGTTGTTCTGAAGACTTGTCTTCCAGCCATGTCCCTAGCCAAGCTCTTCCAATCCAATTATAATCACAACATCAAACCAAATATATGGAAAATTGTCCAGGTATTCATATACCCAAAAAAACTTGCTAAGTCCAATGCAAACAATTACTACTTCATCAGTCCACTCTAATTATAGAAGCATAAAGTCATACAGTGTGGAATCAGATATTCAGTCAAACCAGTCCGACTATGTTCCCAAACTAAACTAGTACCACCTACCTGCATTTGGCCCATATCCCTCCAAACTTTTCTCATTCATGAACTTATCTAAATTTCTTTTAAACATTGTAACTGTACCTGCATCCATCACTTTCTCTGGCACTTCATTCCAACTGTGCGGAAAAGTTACCACATGTGTCATTTTTAAATCTTTCTGCTCTCACCTTAAAAGTATGTCCCATAATTTTGAACCTCCCCCGTCATTCATCTTATCGATGCTCCTTATGATTTTGTAAACCTCAATAAAGTCACCTGCGAACTTCCTACATTCCAGTGAAAAAGTCCCAGTCTTCCCAGTCTATTTTTAATCTCAAACTCTCCATTAGACCATAAGACCATAAGACATAGGAGTGGAAGTAGGGCCATTCGGCCCATCGAGTCCACTCCGCCATTCAATCATGGCTGATGCGCATTTCAGCTCCACTTACCAGCGTTCTCCCTGTAGCCCTTAATTCCTCTAGACAACAAGAATCTATCAATCTTGGCCTTGAAGACATTTAGCGTCCCGGCTTCCACTGCACTCCGTGGCAATGAATTCCACAGGCCCACTACTCTCTGGCTGAAGAAATGTCTCCGCATTTCTGTTCTGAAATGACCCCCTCTAATTCTGAGGCTGTGTCCACGGGTCCTAGTCTCCTCGTCTAACGGAAACAATTTCCTAGCATCCACCTTTTCCAAGCCATGTATTATTTTGTACGTCTCTACTAAGTCTCCCCTTAATCTTCTAAACTCCAACGAATACAATCCCAGTATCCTCAGCCGTTCCTCATATGTTAGACCTGTCATTCCAGGGATCATCCGTGTGAATCTCCGCTGGACACGTTCCAGTGCCAGTATGTCCTTCCTGAGGTGTGGGGACCAAAACTGGACACAGTAACATAATTCCCAGTGACATCCTGGTAACTCTTTCCTGAATCCTCTTCTTTTTAATAAAATCCTTCCTATAATAGGGCAATTAGAACTGCACACAGTTCTCATTGACATCCTGTACAAGCTCAACATGACATCACATACTCAACGGTGTGAGCAATAAAGGCAAGCATGTTAAACACCTTCTCGAACACACTGTCTAACTATATTGCAAATTTCAAAGAATTATGTATTTGAACCCCTAGGTCTTTCTCTCCTCAACATTACCCAGGGTCAAAACGTGTGGTGCTGGAAAAGCACAACAGGTGAGGCAGCATCGAGGACCAGGACTGTCAACATTTCAGGCATAAACCCTTCGCCAGCCTTCCTGATGAAAGGCTTATGTCCAAAACGTCGATTCTCCTCCTGCATGGATGCTGCCTGACCTGCTGTGCGTTTCCAGCGCCACACATTTTGACTTTGACTCTCCAGCATCTGCAGTCCTCACTTTCTGTCAATACTACCCAGGGCCCTACCGTTAATTGCATAAGTTCTGTCCTTGTTTTTATTACCAAAATTACCAAATTCATCGATAAAGTTATGGAACTTGAGCCGAATCATTTCTTCATCCAACACCCAAGTCTGGGAGGAGGTCAAAGAGGTCAGTCTATCCCTCTCCAAGCCTGTGACCAGTGGTTCAGTTTACCTGAACAAGCAGTAAGGCTGACACAGCAAGAGCTAAAAGATAACATGAAGAGAGCAGAATAATCCATAAAATTTATGTTTTGCAATGCATAGGAGTTGAAGAGTTGCAGATATTCATGATGTCTTTTTAAAAGTTTTTTACCGATATTTTGCTAATGTATAAGCAGAAACATAAAGGCAGCACTTTGTGTGCATTGTAAGAGCATTCCAAGCCCTCAGGAACCAAACCCTTCACATGAGATGCACAAATCATACTGATATTGCACTGCTTAAAAATACAAGTTTGCAATAATCTGAGGAAGTTTGTCAAATTATATATTAAACATGGATTGTTCCTGGCCATGATACCACATAAAGGTAAACAGTATTTTATAATAGCTGAAACATCAGTAAGTAAGTTACTGAATGAAAGTAGTGTAACATCATGTTGTGCTTTCTACAATTGCAGAGCAACACATCCTAGTCTCAGCAGTTCACCAGTCCAGTAGAAACCTCTAAATCAATCTAGCTTTCCTATTATCAATAGAATTTATCTCTGTGGCAGTTAGTAGCCCCTAGTCCAATACAGTATCTTTTAGTACAATCTGTCAGAATGCCAGCACAGTTAATCAATGATCGAGTAGAGTATGGCTCAGTGTTGGTACAATATATTGATCATCAACCACAGCTTAGTATTTATGTCTTCCTGTTAATATAGTTTATCAGTAACCCAGTACAGTATGTCACAGACTTAGCACAGTACATTAATAATCTGATACAGCATTCCTCTGCGTGACATATACCAGTCCCAGTATGGTATGTCAATAAGTTACTACAAATTCCGTAATATTTGGACATGGTTAATTAGTTGACATATTACATTAATATTTTTGACAAACCTACCAGCAGGAAAAATGCTTGACATGTGACACCACTATTGATGTTGCCACTGTGTTGCTCTGTCACCCTCTTTCCTGGAGGGAGTTAATTTCCTGCTTTAGCTTGGCATCCAAACAAGAAAACCAGATGTGAAACGCATGGAGCCAAAAATAAATCAAAAAGCTCTGCAGGTTCTAGAAATCCGAAGCAAAGTCGGGAAATGCTGGAAACGCACAGCAAGTCAAACAGTAGCTGTAAAAAAAAATAGAATGTTAACATTCCAAGTAACAGGACTCTGCTACAAGTTATAATTTCCCCGAAGTTTTATTGAGTGTTGCCTGTCTTACTGAGTGAAACCAACATTTTCTGATTTGTCGGGGATCGTCACTGAGTTTATTTCAAAAAACAACAGCTCGAACAGGAGAATCCATGATTTAAGCTAGTTGACATTATTAGAGTGGTTGAGAGATTCAACCAGCACTGTGTAGCTGATGAGGAAGAAATATCATAGAAGAAACACAACAACTTGCATTTATATATCACCTTTCACTGCCTAAGGATGTCCAAAAGTGCTTTACAGCCAACTAATAATGCAACATAGGAAAGTCAGCAGCCAATTTCCCTACCTAAAGTACAAAAAAAGTTAATATGTATCGTTATATATTTTTAGTGACTGTTTTAAAATCACAGTTACCAGCCCAATAAAGATAACTGCTATAATCATGTGACTGGATTTAGCAATAACTTTCCAGAAACTTTTCCACAGTCAATGTCAGCCAAATAATCAACATCCTGATGGGTCTGGTATGCTAACTATTGTGTTATAATCTGCAAATTATTATTGACTCCAAGAAAAATCCTTTCCACAATGGAATTGCAGGATTGCATGATTTCTACCGTACCCTACTGCCCTTTTAACTAGACAATTTTGAAATAACAGACAGTTGAGGTCAGTGCTGCTCAACATCAAATCAAATAAACATTTCTAACTGATCAACAAACAAAGCTGTTCAAAGCATCACCAACTTGTATTAATGCATGAGGAAGATAAGACCTCCTTTTCCCAGAACTGGTCAGTAGAAGTCAAATTTCAATTAAAACATCCTCAGAAAACTTTTGAAAAGGATTTTGTGAAGAGAAGTAATAGCCTACAACTCCTCAACTCCTAACTAGCCAATCATCCCACAAAGGAATTCCAGACTGCTAATTCCAATTTTGGACTTTTGGATTCCATCTTTAAAGCAAGGACATTGATACACTTGCATGTGTTATAAAATAAAGGGAAGATCAGGACCAAGGGGAATGATCATATCAGCCTTTATTATCAGGCTGTCGACATAAGGATTGTGGGGCTGAATGACAGCCACTAGCCACCTTTGCCCTTTCGGCTCAATTGTGGCCTGTTTTTCTCCTGGAATGAGAGATAGGGTGTTACAGGAGATAAAATTGGGTCACCTCACTGTTACTGTTGGCACAAGTGAAGAGGTGTCCCTGAGTCTGTGAGTAGGCAGTGCAGCGGGCATGCAGGGTTAGTGGTATAGGGGGTTGGTGGTGAATGAGAATACGTGAGGGAAAATATCACATTTAATAATGAAAGTGGTAAAGTACAAGCCTTGGTGGGAGGTGGGTACAGGAGGAGAGATGGAACGAGTGTAAGGGATAAGAGAGAAGATGGTGCCATGTTCACTGATGGAATGGACAGAAACATTAACCTTCTTCCTACAGCATTCTTCCAGTTGAGTGTTTTTTTTAACCAAAGCATGAGGATACCATTTTTGAAGCAAATAAATGTAACACATACCATCCTGCATGTTGGAGGTTGACCTGTTCATCTGCATATCATCCTGCATGTTGGACGTTGAGCTGTTCATCTGCATACCATCCTGCATGTTGGACGTTGAGCTGTTCATCTGCATACCATCCTGCATGTTGGAGGTTGAGCTGTGCATCCCGCATACCATCCTGCTTGTTAAAGGTTGATCTGTTGTTTTAGATTTCACTTCTGCGGTCTGAACGTTTCACAGTCCTTCTGCCCTGTCATTAGAGACATCTGTTTTAGCCCGTCCTCAAACTGCCAGACGCTGGATGGCAGACAGTTGGTGCAGCCCTCAGCAACAGGTGAAGGCGCTGTGATAGAGTCTAACTCTTACCTTGGGTCATGTAAGAGGGAGGCTTTTTAGATCAAAGTTCTAATTTGTGTTACCGTACTGAGCCTGTGTCCAATTGCAGCTGCTGTCCTAGTTTGTCAGATCTGCATTTCAAAGGCAGATGCATCCACCTTACAATGTCTTCAAAAATAAACCATTCATCTCAGCGGTAGTAGTGACTTTTAACCCTACTTCCAGCCGCTGAAGCCCAGCTACAGCTTTGAAAGCTTTTTGATACCAGCAACCCACAAATAGCAGAACAGGATTAACTCATTATGGAGATCACTCTGCAGTTTACAAAAAACACAGTTTAAGATCCAGTTTCATCCCTTTACAAGGAGATGATCGTGTTATTCCTCTCTTTGGACATTAGGTATAATTCAGTAATGACTGAAGGGAAGGGAAAAAAATTGTGTGTATAACCAAAGAAATAGCAATTCTTGGTCTCTTGAGCATCCTTGACCTCCTCCACCATTGGCATTCACACTTTCAGCTGTCTAGAATCTGAGCTCTGGGCTTCCCATTCCATTGCCCCTGGAGAATTTTTGGTCAAATATTTTAACATCCGATATGATGTAATTCAGTGGAAAACTTTGCATGATAATGCCACTGTGAAGTATCTTTGGATCAGTCACTACATTTAAAGTACTATATAAATTATTGTTTGAAGGTCACACCAATATTTCAAGGGGAGACATAACGTGGGCGGGAGGGAGAAGGTCTAAAACTAACTGTTTGCTTATGGAGAAAGAGGTGATATTGACTTGTGTGTCTCAAGTTCTCAGATATTTTCATTAAAGTCTTATAATGACAGTGACAACAGAGGGAAGATGACAGCCATTGGTACTGCAGGCTATCGCCTTGAGGCAGCAAGGTAGCTCTTTGGTTAGCACTACTGCCTCACAGCACTAGGAACCCAGGTTTGATTCCACCCTCAAGCAACTGCCTGTGTAGAGTTTGCATATCCTCCCTGTGTCTGCACAGATTTACACTGGGTGCTCCAATCTCCTCCCAAAATCCAAAGGTGTGCAGGTTAGGTGAAAATGCAGGGTTACAGGGTGGGGTCGGAGGATGGATGCTCTTTGGAGGGGCGGTGTGAACTTGATGGGCTGAATGGCCTGCTTCCACACTGTAGGAATTCTATGATTCAGGAAGAAACAGTCCAACTTGCTTAAATGTTGTTTCATCATATGCAGACAAGAGCAGTACATGATGCTTGATTAGAAGTGGGATTGATTAGCAACCTGAACACCAACACTGAGAGCTACTGGATGCATATAAGGAGAAGGGTTTTTAATCGGTTTGGATATAACCTGCCCAAAAATTGCATGTACATAATAATATACCTCTCGCACTGATGTACTTGAATGTTGCACCAGGGGTATTTGAATGTGTGTTAATATTGTGGACAATAGTTTACAGATTCAGTTCTCTTTAATTTCAGTTCAGTTGACTGTTCCTGATGATATTAGCAACATAGATTCTGCTGTTTATGATATCAAATATGGATTTCCACCATCACGTGATCCTGAACAAAACAAGAAAAGGTCAATGGCTACAAAATAATATTTGTTGGGTTCCATTTCTAATGTCTGTAAAATGTTAGCATAAAGATCTGTAGCTCAGGGTGCCAGTTGTCGTGGTTGTGAGTATGATCGCTGAGCTGGGAAGTTGATTTGTAGACATTTCGGCCCTGTCTAGGTGACATCTTCAGTGCTTTGGGGCCTCCTGTGGAGCGCTGCTCTACTGTGTTTTTTCTGGAATTTATTTGGTTCCATTTCTGCTGCTTTTAGTTGCTGGTTCCGGTTGTTTGTTGTAGTGAATGGTATATTGGGTCTAGGTCAATGTGCTATTTGATGGAGTCCGTGGCTAAGTGCCATGCATCTAGAAATTCTCCGGCTGTCCCATGTTTAGCTTGTCCTATGATCGTTGTGTTGTCCCAGTCGAATTTGTGGTCCTTGTCCTCTGTGTGTGTGGCTACTAGGGATTGCTGATTGTGGCATTTAGTGGCTTGTGGTGTTCATGGATGCAGATTGCTAGTTGTCTGCCTGTCTGCTATATGTAGTGTTTTGTGCAGTCATTGCATGGAATCCTGCAAATTACATTAGTCTTGCACATGATGGGTGCCGGGTCTTTTGTCCTGGTGAGTTGTTGTCTGGGTGTGCCTGTCCGTTTATGGGCTGTCATGAATCCAAGTGTTCGGAGTGGTCTGGCTATCAGTTCTGAGACATATTTTACGTAAGGTAGCATGGCTACTGAGTTAGGTTGTGGCATGTCCTGGTTGCATTGTTTGTCTGTTAGGCATCTGTGGATGAAGTTGCGGGGATATCCACTCTTGATGAATACTCTGTCGAGGTGTTCTTCTTCTTCCCTTCGTAGGTCAGGAGTGCTGTAGTGCGTCGTAGCCCTTTTGAATAATTTGTACAATTATAAATAGTCAATTCATTGTATTTAAATTGCCTTCACAATTTAAAGTAAAATATTGAACTTATTGACTTCTCATGCAAATATATAAAATATTCAATGTAAAGTTGGCTGCTTTTGTCACTTATAAATGGACCTTTTCAGAAGTGTGCCTGTTGTGCTTGAGATTCTTGCCTCTGCCCAAATCCTGGTTATTTGCTGGACGTGCTAAGGGCCATCATTTCTATCCACAGTGCCTCATCCATAATGTACAAGGTGTCAAAAAATGTACAAATGTGCCAGCAAGGTTCCCACCGAGCAGCCAATGGGACAAGCTTTTACTCCCTCAATGTCCAGCTGACCTATAACCAGGGCAAATAGATCATGAGTTATAAGCACAGTATCTAACTGTGACACTGGCGTGGTTTGGCTGTCAGAGATGCCACAACATATCCAGCCCCCTGTGCACCATCAGACCTGGCTACTTGGCGACAATTTCCCACACACTTTGCACTAGGCACATTATGCCTGTGAAGACCTCACACACAGAGCCAGAAGAGAAGTACAACACTTGTTGCAGAATAACCTGGATGACACCAAGCAGGCTATTGATCTGCTGAGGAAGAGAATCAGATGTCTTGAGACTCCTTCTTCTTTCTCAGATGCAGTCAGCTTCCTGCCAGTCTCTGCTATTCCCTGTCTTACTGCATGACCCAGAGCAGCTTGAGAGAACAGATAGATTGAAGGGTCTTGTCTGCTTGTAATATGTCATTTGAACCATCTCTACAGTGCAGCTCCATGTGTTCAGTGGTGGATCCATGTGCACCAGATATCTCCTGGATGTGGGATGTGTCCTTGCTCCTGTTCAACTCTTGCTCATGTACTCATTCGTTCTTTCACGCTTTTCAAACCTTTGAGACTTGGCACTCAGCCTAAGATCTATTAACATACTATTTCTGAAATATTCCATAATCAAAGAACATAGAAAAGTACAGCACAGAGCAGGCCCTTTGGCCCACGATGTTGTGCCGAGGTTTAATCCTAATGTAAAATACAGTAAATTAACCTACGCACCCCTCAACTCACTGCTATCCAGGTGCTATCATGTTTCTCTAACTTCAATGATTGAAACTACAGAAAACATCTCATTGATTTTTCTCTCAAACATTTTACAAATGTCTGATTAGGTTTCTTCCAAATTTTAATTGGTAAACTTCAGGTACATGTCCATAAGCATTGAGTATTGTTATTTTATTTTTCACATTATCATAGTCTGCAGACTGTTCTTCTGACAAACTGGTTTATACAGTCATACCCTGCAGGCCAAAACACTCTGTAATATTAAGTTGCAACCATCTTTTGACCACGTTGTCCACCTTTTCAAATGAAGGGAAATAGCTTTTAACTCCATCCTCTGTCAGGTTAGGCACAAAATATAGGTTTGCAGTTGAATCAAATCCTTCAATGGAATTGGAATCATACTCTGAGTTACGAGCATAACTTTCTTCCTCTATTCTAAGCTCTTGCCAAGTCATGATTCTACTCTCATTGAAGATAAAGTTTCTTTAATTCCATTTCTCCATCTCTCTTTCTCAAATTCAAGTCTTTTCATTTCCCTTTCTCTTTCTCAGGCAAGATTTTTATTCTCAGTTTCTAATTGAACCTGAGTTTTTTTTTTCACTGTGATGTCTTGATTTCAGGTTTCCATTCTTTTAGTTCCAGATGCTCAGCAATTACTTTATACGTTTCATCTTTATGAGGTCTTGCTTTCCTTTTCAATTTATCTGCTAATTCTTTCAGCTAAATTTAGTCTTATGTCTTCTATTCCTAGAAAAGTCTTAGCAACATTCCAAGTCATTGTTAAAATCTAATGTTTACAATAAACTGCATCACGATTTCATGATCAGAGCCTTCATGTACTCAATTCATTGAAAGAGATACAAATCCCTCCTAAATCCTATCAATTTCAGTCCTGGCCAAGAGCCCCTACCTAGTTTTGATCCTAGCTGATCGTAACACTGGACAAGTCAGATGTCAGGGTAAAACCTGTTTTTTTAGCTAATATGTTTTAATACTTGCAGTGAGTTACCTTGGTGATTAGTCACTGAAACATATTCACATGAGGCTGCAGATGTTCTTTAGCGATAGAATATAAATTTAACACACACAAAAAAAGGTACTATGAGATAGGAAGATCTTAATACAAACAGCAAAACAAAGTTTCAACATGATTCTGAACACTATCATTTTACAGATGCTGAATTCCAGATGAATATAATTCCTTTCTCAAATCTTTAAGTTTTCATTTAAGTGACTCCTCCTAGTTTCTTTTCCCTGAGAACAATTGAATGATTCCTTTCTGAGAATATTGGCATAAACTTTTCACATTTCTGATGACTGAGACTTTCTCAGTTCAAACAAAATGACAATTTCTATCTAAACTCACCTGGCTTTAAAGTTTTACCAAGTAAGTGGCTTCAATTACATTGAGGAGATCCACTGAGCTAAAAGCTTGATTCTCCTTCTATTCTTCCTTCTGAACTGAATTCTTGAATCTTCAGAGCTGAGACATTAAGAACCAAGCTAAACTAATCATAGAACCATAGAATCTGTACAGTCTGGAAAGAAGCCATCCAGCCCATCGAGTCTGTACCAACCATCCAAAGAGCATCCCATCCAGACCCAGCCCCCAACGTATCTCTATAACCTTGCATTTACCATGGCTAATACACCTAAGTTGCATACCTGGGGTAGCATGATGGTTCAGTGGTTAGCCCTGCTGCCTTACAACGCCAGGGACCCAGGTTCAATTCCTGCTTCAGGCAACTGTCTGTGTCAAGTTTGTACGTTCACCCCATGTCTGTGCGGGTTTCCTCCCACAGTCTAAACTTGTACGGGTTAAATGGACTATTCATACTAGATTGCCCATTGTGTCTGGAGATGTCCAGACTAGTTGGGTTAGCCATAGAAGACGCAGGGTTACAGGGAGAGGGTAAAGGGCGTAGGTCTGTATGGGATGCTCCTCAGAGGTGCGGTGTATACTCGATAGGCTGAATGGCCTGCTTCTACACTGTAGGGATTCTTTGATCCCTGGACACTATGGGGCAACTTAGCATGGCCAATCCATCTAATCTGCACATCTTTGTGCTTTCTGGTCTGTTGTAAACACAGCAGTATAAACAATCCATACATTAACTCTACAGGAGTCCTGCCAGCAACCTAACTTCGGTCACATGATTTATTTTGGAATTAATGCTGTTAGATCATTGTGCTAAATAACTTTCTGATCTGTTAAAAAACAAACTTTTACAGAACTCAACAGCATCCATCTGCCACTATTTTAGCATCCAGTCAAAAGATCTAATATTTATGTAACTTTTCATCACATAGGCTACCTTGTGCAAACACATTCAAGGCTCAATGTTAGTTCCTCATGGATATGAACATAATGCTCATGTTAATGGGGGTCCATGATTGAGCCATACAAATCCTCCTGAATCCATTTATCTTCAAGGAACTGTCTCGGCAAGGACAGGTGGAAAATGTGGAGGGTGATGGATTCTCAGGGGAATGTAGCACGAACAGCCAAGTTTCTGGTATTGAGACTGGATTTAATGCAATGAAGGGTACGTTGGGTTCCAAGAGATCAGTTGTGTTATGGGACTGTCCAGTCCAAGGCACAGACAAGGTTTCTGTGGCCAGCAGCAAAAAATCAGAATGGTGTGTTGCTTCCCTGGTGCCAGGATCAAGGATGTCTCAGAGATAGTGCAGAATGTTCTCACGGGGGGAGAGGAACCAGCAGGAGGTCATTGTACACATTGGAACTAACGACATAGGAAGGGAAAAGGATGGGAATCTGAAGGGAGAATATAGAGAGTTAGGCAGGAATTTAAAAACGAGGTCCTCGAAAGTAGTAATATCTGGATTACTCCCGGTGCCACAAGCGAGTTAGGGCAGGGATAGGAAGATAGAGCAGATGAATGCATGGCTGAGGAGCTGGTGTATGGGAGAAGGATTCACATTTTTTGATTATTGGAAGATCTTTTGGGGTAGAAGTGACCTCCACAAGAAGGATGGATTGCACCTAAGTTGGAAGGGGACTAATATACTGGCAGGGAAATTTGCTAGAGCTGCTTGGGAGGATTTAAACTAGTAAGGTGGGGGGTGGGACCCAGGGAGATAGTGAGGAAAGACGTCAATCTGAGCCAGGGTACAGCTGAGAAAAGAAGCGACTCAAACAGTCAAGGCAGGCAGGAACAAAGCAGCAAGATAGGACTGATAAATTAAACTGCATTTATTTCAATGTAAGGTGCAAAATCCCCAGGACCTGATCAGGTGTACCCTAGAACTCTTTGGGAAGCTAGGGATATGATTGCTGGGCCTCTTACTAAGATATTTGTACCATTGATAGACACAGGTGAGGTGCCAGAAGACTGGAGATGGGCTAATGTGGTGCCACTGTTTAAGAAAGATATTAAGGACAAGCCAGGGAACTATAGACCAGTGAGCCTGACATCAGTGGTGGGCAAGTTGTTGGAGGGAATCCTGAGGGACAGGATGTACATGTATTTGGATAGGCATGGACTGATTAGGAATAGTCAACATGGCTTTGTGCGTGGGAAATCATGTCTCACAAACTTGATTGGGTTGTTTGAAGAAGGAACAAAGAGCATTGATGAGGGCAGAGCAGTAAACGTGATCTATATAGACTTCAGTAAGACGTTCAACAAGGTTCCCCATGGGAGACTGATTAGCAAGGTTAGATCTTATGGAATACAGGGACAACTAGCCATTTGGATCCAGAACTCGTTCAGAGTTAGAAGACAGAGGGTGGTGGTGAAGGGTTGTTTTTCAGGGTTGTTGGAGACCTGTGACCAGAAGTCTTGGTGCTGGTACAATTACAATAAGGATCGGTGCTGAGTCCACTACTTTTCATCATTTATAAATGATTTGGGTGTGAGCTTATGAGATATAATTAGGAAGATTGCAGATGACACCAAAGTTGGAGGTGAAGTGGACAGCAAAGAAGGTTACCTCAGATTACAACACAATATTGATCGGATGAGCCAATGGGCTGAGGAGTGGCAGATGGGATTTAATTTAGATAAATGAGAGGTGCTGGATTTTGGGAAAGCAAATTTTAGCAGGACTTATACACTTAAAGGTAAGGTCCGAGGGAGTGTTGCTGAACAAAGAGAGCTTGGAGTGCAGGTTCATAGCTCCTTGAAAGTAGAGTCGCAGGTAGATAGGGTAGTGAAGAAGGCGTTTGGTATACTTTCCTTTCTGGTCAGAGTATTGAGTACAGGGGTTGGGAGGTCATGCTGCAGCTGTACAGAATTTTAGTTAGGTCATTTTTGGAATATTGCATGCAATTCTGGTCCTCTTCCTATTGGAAGGATGTTGTGAAATTTGAAAGGGTTCAGAAAAGATTTTCAAGAATGTTGCCAGGTTTGGAGGATCTGAGCTACAGGGAGAGGCTGAACAGGCTGGGGCTGTTTTCCCTGGAGCGTTGGAGGCTGAGGGATAACCTTATAGAGGTTTATAAGATCATATGGGTCATGGATAGGATAAATAGACAAGGTCATTTCCCTGAGGTGGGGGGAGGCCATAGGTTTAGGGTAGGAGGGGAAAGATATAAAAGAGACCTAAAGGGCAACGTTTTCATGCAGAGGGTGATACGTGTATGGAATGGGCTGCCAGAAGAAGTCTTGGGTGCTGGTACAATTACAACATTTGAAAGGCATCTGGATGGGTATATGAATAAGCTTGGAGGTATATGGGGCAGGTGCTGGTAGATGGGACTAGATTGGGTTGGGATATCTGATCGGCGTGGAAGAATTGGACCAAAGGGTCTGTTTCCGTGCTGTACGTCTTTATGACTCTCTGACTCTATGACAGTGTCACTATAAAGTGTACAGAGTTGTGTTACAATGAAGTTCAAAGAAATTACAATACACATACACATCTAATCAAATGGTGTTGGTATTTATCCCAAAATCTTCAAGGTTTTTACACATCACTAGATGTTTGAGGATATTAAACAATTTTTAGTATTTCTGAATTTTTCCAATACTCTAATATTTTGTAACACAGACACCATTTGTTTAACATATTTAATAAATAAATTTTACTGTCTCTGTTCTGGTATAACAGACGGAAGTTAAAACAATGTCATTTCTTTGAAGGTTGCGATGAATTATAATAAATGGTACGTACCCCCTCCCTTTTTCACAAACTATTCCTCCATACATTGTAGAGAGGAACTCAGATTGGTGTGTTTCTGAGATGATGCACATCTCAAGGTTAAGATGACACTGGTTAACATCTGGAGTTAATATCTACATTTATGCAATCACTTGTCGAGGCAGGTCGAGAACGAAAACATCTTCAAACAAGCTCTTTCCGATTCTAAATGTCTTCCCTAACCCATTTTTCTGTGGGTCTGCAATTCGAGCAGTCATGGAGGAATTCCAATTTAGCTGTGCAGTGTCTGTGAGCCGGCTCAGTTATGCAGAACTCTGCTACTCCAACTGAAACCAACAACAGTATGAACATCACAATCCTTTCATGAATTCAGCCTCCACAATGTCTTGATTGGAAAATTCCCATGCTGTATCTGATTCTGTCCATAGTTGCAACCCTCCCGATCTCCAGTTTAACCTCCTCAAATCCTGCAACCACAGCCCTGCACCCACATCCACAGATCCAGACAGATCTCTAGCATAGGGAATTCCAAAGATTCTAGTGTTTTGCATTAAGAAACTTCTCCTCATCTTAATCCTAAATGCCTGATCCTTTATCCTGACTGTGACTCTTGGTACTAGTCTCTCCATTGTGGAGAAATATCCTTGCAAGGCTGGTCATGGCATTAATCAACTCCAGTCTCCCCACCCACTCCAATTTGCCTATCGAGCAACAGATCCACTTCAGGTGCCATATCACTTGCTCTTCACTCCTCCCTAGAACATCTTCACACCAAGAACAGCTATGTAAGATTGTTACTCATTGACCACAGTTCAGCCTTCAACACTATTATCCCCTCGAGACTGATTACTAAACTTAGTGATCTCGGACTAAGCCCAACTGGATCCTCAGTTTCCTGTCCTCAGGCCACCATTTGGTGAAAATTGGGAACAATATTTCATCCTCACTAATACTCAACACTGGAGCCCCCCGGGGTGCATACTCAGTCCCCTCCTCTACTCATTGTATACCCATGACTGCGCCGCCAAATACCAGACTAATGCTATTTACAAGTTCGTTGATGATACCACCATAGTCGGTTGAATCTCAGATGGCAACGAAACAGAACACAGATGGTAGGTGGAAGAGCTGGGAAAATGGTGTACTGAGAACAACCTAGCTCTCAATGCTGGGCAAAACCAAGGAACTCATTATTGACTTCTGGCAGATGTTACTCATGCCTCCCTACATATTAACAGCACAGAGATGGAACGAGTGGAGAGTGTCAAGCTCCTGGGAGTGGTCATTCACAACAAGCTTTCTTGGACTCTTCATGTGGACACACTGGTCACACAGGCCCAACAACGTCTCTTCTTCCTCAGGTAGCTGAGGAAATTTGGCATGATGGTGAATACCCTTGCCAACGTTTATCGGTGCACCATTGAGAGCATTCTATATGGATGTATAATGACCTGGTATGGCAACTGTACCATTCAAGATCGGAGACAGTTACAGAGAGTGGTGAACTCGGCCCGGACAATCACAAAGGCTAACCACCCATCTATACAATCCATCTCCCAGGCCCACTGTCAAGGAAAGGCCGCCAGCATTCTCAAAGATCCATCCCACCCTGGCAATGTTTTTCTAAAACCTCTACCATCGGGGAGAAGGTACAGAAGCCTGAACACACACACCAGCCGGTTTGGAAACAGTTTCTACCCTACTGTTGTTAGAATACTGAATGGACTCACAAACTTAACATTCGCCTGTACCTGTGTTTTTGTTTTTGCTGCTGCTTACCTATTATTTACTTACCTATGCTATTTAACTCTGTGACCTGCCTGTATTGCTCGCAAGACAAAGCTTTTCACTGTGCCTCGGTACACATGACAATAAATTCAATTCAATTCAATTCAACATTTGCTCTGTCAATCCCTTAAGAATTTTAATTGCTTTAATTACATTTCCTCTAATTTTTCTAAATTCTGAGGAAATATCAGCTTGGTCTATTCAATTTCTCCTCATAGAACAAACACCTCATTGCAGCGGATGAATATATTGAGTCTTTGTTGTATTCTCTCTCAAGCAAATACTTACTTTTTTGGATAAGGAGACAAGAACTATACATAACACTCCAGGTGTAGTTTCACCAAGGTGCTGTATATCATTGTAGAACTTCTTTACTCTTTCACTCCAATCAGGCGACTGACTGTGTGGAGTTTGCACATTCTCCCAGTGTCTGCGTGGGTTTCCTCCGGGTGCTCCGGTTTCCTCCCACAGTCCAAAGATGTGCAGGTCAGGTGAATTGGCCATGCTAAATTGCCCGTAGTGTTAGGTAAGGGGTAAATGTAGGGGTATGGGTGGGTTACGCTTCGGCGGGTCGGTGTGGACTTGTTGGGCCGAAGGGCCTGTTTCCACACTGTAATCTAATCTAATCTAATCCCTACAATGGCAACAGCTTGTGCTTATGAAGCAACTTTAAAATAAAAACACTCACCGACCCTTCACAGGTGCATATTAAAGCAAAATTTCATATTGATTTACCAGTTAACACGTTTGAGAAGAGCAGAATGATTGTAAGGTATGCAAGAAGACAATCTGCTGTAGGTAACTCGCAAAGAGTTGCCATACTTCAGAATGTCAGAACTGTGAGCACTTAAAGGTACAGCCAACACTGGAAGAGTAATTAAAATTAGATGGCTCTGGACATCTTGGAGATTTGTGGGGCTGGGTGACCTTACAGAAATATGAAGATCGATAAAGGCTAAAAGATCATTTGCCTTCTTAACTGCCTGCTATAATTGGCATGTTAACTTTCTGAGATTCATGAGGTCTCCTTAGAGTACCAACATTTCTTTCACTATTTAAAAAGAAATCAGCTTTTCTGTTCAGCCTTAATTGAATGTTTTCTGAAAACCCAAATGCATTGCATCTATTAGTCCCCATTATCTGGCTTGCTAATTGCAAAATGATAGACCACTAACTGTCCCAACAAAGACTGGGAGGTGCTGGTTTTGGACTGGACTGGACAAAGTTAAAAATCACACAACGCCAGGCTATAGTCTCACAGGTTTATTTTGAAGCACTAGCTTTCGGAGCGCCGCTCCTTCAACAGGTGGCTGTGGAGAATAAGATCATGATCAGAGAATTTATAGCCAAAGGAGTCCAGTGTCATGGAGATGTGAAACATTAAATAATTTTACATTTTGCTTCCTAAATCTGTTGACATCAGCAAAAGCCCACAATCTGCATTTTGAACCTTAATTATCCATGTGGTGACAGAGGTCCCAGATCAATGAATGCATGAATTTTGATTCTGATCAAGACTATCAAGTGCAAAGGACCATAATGTTGCCTCACTGATAAGTTTGACAATGCTGCTACTTTAAAAAGGTTATTCTGTCCTTGGTTTTTTTGAAGAGAGGTCATAAAGGCAGAGGTGCTGAAGGATCTAGTTTAACGAAGGAAGGGGAGTGGCGAGTTCTCCCAGTTCAGGTTTATTCTAGTTTGGTTTAGTTACGGCAGTCACAAGATGTGTGAGTCCAGGGGAGTTGCAAGCTTCAGTAAAACATTTCTCAGAGTTTCTTCTGAAACCTCTCTCTGGAAGTTGTTCCCTCCTGCCTGTAAGAATCTGCATTTGCATTTACCTTTTATACAACCTCCAAAGTCAATTCTTCCTCCACCCCCAGAAATCTCTTAGTGACTGAAAGAGCCATTACGACATAAAGCACTGTTTAAACCAACCTAATGCAACACCTGGAACACAGACACGAACACCTACCACTCATCGCCTTTGAGACCAACAGCCCTAAATCCAAAGTGGAATTAGAGATTAAATTCCGACAAGAGCCTTCAGTTTGTTATGGACCAGGCCAGACCCCCTTAAAATGTTTTAAGACGGTAGCCTAGGCCCTACTGTTTTCTTATTTTAAAAGCAGATGTGAACTGGATATTCCAGGTGTGATGCAGCTGGTCAAACCACTCAGCTTTAAGCAAAACAGATTTTATTTATACACTACAGTTGAAACATGAACAACAGAAAGCAGAATTTAGAATAATGTAACTATTGGAAAACTTAACCGCCGCAATACAGCAACTTAACTAATTAACTGTCCCAATATAGTAACATCCCATAAACACACTCATTGGCAAAAAGGTAAATTCTAACACGGATTCTTACAGGCAGGACGGAACAACATCCAGGGAGAGATTTCAGAAGAAAATCAGAGGAATTCTTTACTGAAGCTTGCAACTCTCTTGGACTCACACATCTTGTGACTGTTACAGCTACAACAAACTAGAAAAAGCCTGAACTGGGAGAACTGGTCACTACCGTTCCACTGTTAAACTAGATTCTTCAGCATCTCTGCCTTTACAACCTCTCTCCAAAAAAAAACAAGGACAGAATAGCCTTTTTAAAGTTACAGCATTGTCACATAAGATACCCCCAGGTCAACGTGGAGATCCAGGTTCCGATGTAGCTGGATGGTAAGGGACAATTCTTGAAGACCTGGCTGATGACACTTATACACTAATCCACCACAGAGGTACGTAAGAGCTTCAATCACCAAGATCCCCACAGTAGATGAAGCTTTGGCCCTCTAGAGTGTTCTTCTAGAAAGCCATGCAAGTGTTTTCCACATAGCAGGGTTGTCTATGCTATCCACAGCCTCGCACCTCCAGGCGAAATGGAGCTAACATCAGTGGGAATTGGAGAGGCACAAGCTACTTCAGAACAGGAAGAGGACGATAATGGCCAGGCGAAGGATCACATTCCAACATACCTCCTCACACCAGAGAAGCTCATGACTCCCTCAAACAATCATGCTTCAACCGAGGGCAATGCCCTTTCTCCAAACAAAGCATTCTGATGTTGAATCACATTTAACATTGTATGCACTGAATCTAATCTTTTCTGAGAATGTTTAAGCTACTTCGAGATTTTTGGGGGAATTTCTGCCAAATGTGTTTTTTCACTGTATCTTACTGAACTGACCTCACTGACTACCCACCCCACTCCTATGGTTTCCTTCATGTCTGATTCTAGCTCCATCATACTATGTGCCATTCCTAGAAAAACTCATGATTTAGTGGATATCTGTCATAAGACTGGCATACCTTGCACCCATACCATCTTTAAAAACCTGCTGTGTACCCAGATGAGCACTGGCCTTTTAAAGGTGCCCTGCTCACTCAAGGGCAGATTGTGAAACATGTTGGAAAAGAGGAAGGTGTCACAGAGATTCTCCAATAGGTATCTGGAGGTCCGGGTTCAGGAAATGGTGGATCCTCTTCCTGATGACTGGCAGAAAAAGCCATGATACCACGCCCTGGCAGCCTGGTCTGAGATTGCCAACCAAATTAATGCCATCTCCACAGTCCACGGTAATTGTCACACTCTTTTCTCTGCCATCTCACACTCACTCTGTTTCTACTAGTGCACCCACTTCCCACCAAGGCTCATACTCTGCTGCTCTCAGTAATGCCAGCAACATCTTCCCTCATTGACTCTCACCCCCAACCTCTAACACCACTAATACTGTGTGGCAGCTGTGCTGCCTCCTCACCTCCTGGGACTCCTCATCATTTCTTGCCACTCGCACTGCTAACAATGGCTGTCCCACCTATTTTCACCTTATCCCAATCCCTTTTCCTCATTCCAGGAGACAGCAGTCCATAAAAGTGCAGAAAAAGCCTATGAAGGGGTGCATGACATTACTCTCCACACCAGATATGAGGACAGAATCCTGGATTGCATAGGAGTTGACTGCAAGGTAAAGTCTGTGAGGATGCAACGTCCCACTGACTGAGTGAGCACTCCCTTCATTCTACTGCAGTCCTCACATTAATCCCACTGTCACAGCCATTTTCTTCCCCAATGCTGACTTTTACCCTTCAGCCTCGATGGAGTGAGTGCTGTTTGGTCAGTGGCTTGCAGTGTTTGTGTCCAGATACCCACATCACTGTCCTGATCACATCACCCTCCACATGACCTCCACTGGCTTTTCACCTCCCCACATCCTCACTCAACCCTATTGAAATGAGCCAGCACTGCCTAGCTCTTTCACCCAGCCGCTGGCATGTGGGGTGACTATGCCAGCTGTGACCATACACTTGAATTCAGGACGTGAGCCCCAATCCTACATGACCCTTTTTCCAACCATGTTTTCTCACATACATTAGGAGATATTCTCAGCCCTCTTCAATGACTGTCATTCCCCTTTGTCCCCAGCCTGCAGCTCCCAGTCCCAAAGACTGACTTGCACAGTCTCATTCCTGGGGCATGACCACCCTTGCCTCCTCCTCTTTCTCACCAGTCTCTGTGTTTGAGTGATTGCTGTCACACATATTGAGATACAGTGAAAAATGTGGCTTTGCGTGCTATATCAGCAGATTGTACCATACAAAGTGCACCAGCATTGTAGAACAAAATGCAGAATACAGTGTTACAGCTGCAGAGAAGGTGTAGAGAGAGACATTTGAAAAGTCCATTCAAAACTCTGATAACAGCAGGGAAGAAGCTGTTCTTGAAACTCTTCATATATGTATTCCAACTTTTATATCTTCTGTCTGATGGAAGAGGGTGCAAGAGAGTATAACCAAGTGGGAAGGGTCTTTGATTGTATTGGTTGCTTTGCTGATACAGTAGGAAGTATAGGTGGGGTCAATGGATGGAGGGCTGGTTTGTGTGATGGACTGGGCTGTCATTATGACTCTCTGTAGTTTCTTATGGTCTTGGGAAGAGCCGTTGCCAAACCACAGCGTAATATATCCAGACAGGATGCTTTCTATAGTGCAGCTATCAAAATGGGTAAGAGTCATTGTGGAGTTGCTGAATTTCCTTAGCCTCCTGAGGATGACCCACCCCCTTGAGCCATCCAACTGGACAGACCCAGACAGGAAGAACGCAGATCCCTTGGTTGTCTGGTTCCTTCTAAGACTTGGAGCATGGCTGCCTACTTGGCGCATATGTGGCGTGTTTGCCACATAAGCTGTTAGTAAGTGCTGCATGTGTAAGATTGGCCTAACACAATATCAGACAGTAAGATGTCCATCCCTTAATGGAGTAAGACATACAACCATTAATTGTCACTGCAAGGTGAGGCAAGACAGGGCAGGAATGATGTAAGGATGCAAGCAGAGGCTAAGTGAGTGAGCAGCCTAAGCTACAGTCTGGTCTGGTCCTTAAGCTGGATGCCTGTCTGAGTGTGCAGAGTGACGTTGCAGCAGCCTTTCAATGCTGTTTGCTGGTGATGCAGACATACAATGCAGGTCAGTGTGCAGTGTATCAGTAAGGTGGCACAATGGTCATCAGGGCTCTGCAAATGATGAATGACAATGTTTGTGGCCAACAGACGCTTATGATTGGTGCCCTGAGCTGTGCTTTTAGTTGCATGCGACATGAGCATTATTCAGAGCCAATGGGTGAGCTGAACAGGCAGGTACTCATTCCAGTTTCCATGTCAAGGTTTCTCCACAGCAAGATTGTTCAATACCTTTGGTAAAATAGGAAGTGGAGAATTAAAAAGGTGAGCTGGGCCATCATCAAGGCATTTAACAAGCCATTCTTTCATTGGAGTGACTCCATTGGAGGTTTGCTCTGCCTCAGGAAATTCTGACACACAGCCACACATGTCCCTTTACTACTCCACAAGCACCCACCTCGTACCTGACCCCTCGGGCTCAGCCCCAGTGTTGAGCTGAGCAAGGCTGGAGCTGACTTCAGTCTTCTGATGGAGAATGGCAGAGTTTTCATTCCCTCCATCACCTGCTCCTGGTCAGATATGCCATTCTTCTCAGCTTGTGCTAGTTCACAAACAATTGTGGTGATGTCTCTGTGTTATGGAGGACAGGCATGACTTGTTTCTTCAGAGAATAGATCTTCTTCTGAGGCCTGTGCTGCCCCCCACAGACCAAGATTACTGCTGCACCATCAGCATTGGGAGAGAGGAGGAGCAGGATTTTCCAGCTGGTTTTGCCACTGGGACTGAAGGTGGATCCTGAAGCCACATGGTGGACAGTGGCGTCTCAATCAGATACTACCAGCATTGGCCAGTTAGGAGATTGCTAATGAGGCCATCACCCAGAGAATGAGGATGATCCACTTCTCAGAGCTGCCAGCCCAATCAGATTGCAGACAGTTCACTACAGCCTCAGAGAGGGCTGGCTACTGGCGAGGCTGCTGGGAAAAGGAAAGGATGCCTCCGTGTCGAGATGCCCTTGAAGGCCAGTCAGGGGATCAGGCAAGATGGATAAATCCTCCAATGTTTGCAATTGAGCTGTCGTTGTCATGGGGCAGGCCTTAATGTCAGCATGGAGCAGTCAAACAGAGAGACCCCTGTGGGAGTCCACTGGAGACCAGGCTGACCAGTAAAACCCTGCCATGCTTGACTAATGGTTGTTAATTGACAAGCTAATTAGGTTTATTGACCACTGTCTCTGATCAACAGATAATCAAGCTGCTGCTATTCCTGTGTGATGTGAGGTGTATGTTGTATATGTGTTTTAATATAATTTATTTTAGACATGGCTTTAAAGTTGTGGTGTGTGGGCTTGATGTAAGTACCTGAAATGGGTTTTTTTGATTAACTTGTAATTACCATGGACATTTCTTTTAAAATACACAGTCTGAGAGAAAGAGTTGGTGCAGGCTAATAGAAATTTGTTTACATTGGGAGAACACACAAGTAAACAAAGTAAACAATGTAGTGCAATAGACTTTAAGATAGAATATTCTGAAATTGTTTATTGGATTTAGGAAACATACTCCTCATTTGAAAGAAAAACTTTGAGTTTCAGATTGCGTTTTGTTTATCAGAAGTCTTGGTTGAAACTGGATGTGTAAAATAGTTGTTCCTATAGTAGGGAGATAGTTTAGAATCATTAGAAAATAGATTATCTCAGCATAAAGAGTTTAGCTTTAAAGCTCCAGACCAGAGGTGTTTGGTTACAATGCTGAAGGGGTTATTTGAAGCTGAGAAAGTCAATGTAGGTTATATGGATGCTCCAGAGACAAGCTATCAAATTTGCAAGGCAAGGAATTAAAGCCACAGTTAAATCAAGACCTATAAATATGAAATAGTTAGGGGAAATATTCTTCTCTGCTTTTGGCTGCACTTCAGTCCCACGCTCCTGATCTTCAGGCATCCGGTACGGAGGGGGGAGGGCAGGTCTGAAGACGTCCTCGTGGGTCTGCTCCTGGGCCTGACCAAACTGGCCATAAACAAGTCCAGGCAGCGGGCCGTGGAAGGGGCCGTTAGGGCCGAATGCCTGCCCCTCTTCCGCAGTTAAGTTAGAGCCCGGGTGTCTCCGGAGAAGGAGCACGCGGTCTCCACCAACACCCCGGAGCTGTTCAGAGAGAGGTGGGCGCCGCAGGGAGTGGAGTGCATTATTTCCCCCTCCAACTCTATTTTGATTTAATCCCTGCCCTCCCCTCCACTGATTGATCACATAGCATTACCCTTTGATGTGAAGGGCAGTGCTTGTCACTGGCCACTCGGGTGTTTCCTTTCTTCCTGGTGGTGGAAATTTGAAGAAAGATTCGTACACCTTGTGTCTCTCACTGTGTCTCACACCTGCACACACACACACCATGGGTGCTGGGGGAAAATAATCACTACCGCAGTTAGGCAGTGTGGGGTGAAGGAAAAAAAAGAGAACATGGGTGTCAGAAGCTCCATTCACTTGGAGAACTGGCTGTGAGGGAGCTGGACCAGCGTCAAGTACTAAACACACTGAAATGAAGGGTGACAATAAATAAATAAATAAATATGAAAGAGGACAGAGTTCTCTCTGGTTTGAGTATTGAAAAATTATTAAAGGAAATGTATGTTGATATGCATTTCTAAATATTTAAGTTTGTATTATATACAGTAGGTTGGTTTGTTCTATTTTATCTTTATTTCTTTTGCATAACAAACTTTTGTTTTATCATTAAATCCAAACCTGTAGCATTGTGTATTTGTGTGGCAGTGAAAGACCATCTTAGTTAAACCAAAAAGAATGATCTATCAAGCTAGACTTCAGTCTGGGGCTTGATTTGTCCAGTGAAAACCTCAGCTAGGATTATGACACCTGCCTTTGGGAATATTTCCCCTAACTCTTTCTGCCACTCCCACTTCCATGTCTCAGCCTGTCTCCAGAGAACAGTTCAGACAAAGATCTCATAATCGGAGTTTTCCAGCCTTTAATGATGCTGGGTGTTCAATGCACCCTCTGTACAACTGAAGAAGCTATACTATTCCAATTGCTCGATTAACATGTAATGCTTCCCTCCACTTGCTGTTCAACTTCACCTTTCCTCAAGTGACAGCCTGGCCTGCCATCATCCTGCCAATCTGGACGGTCCCAATGACATGTCCATTGGGCATTAGGATTGTCCTGGTTCAATGTCATTCCTGGAATTTATGTCAGTTCAGCTACCAGGTTGATCCTGCCAGTAGATATGCTTGTCTCAAAGATTAAGCCATTCATGTCTAAATAGACAAGGCTGTTACAGTTAAACTCTTCCACGGGTGAGAATAAGATGCAAGTTAAAAATATAAGGGGCACTGTGAGCAAATATAGAACAAGATGACATTTGTTGCATTTCACCAATAACATGGTGTGCACTTTAGGCTGACTGCTGCTTAGGAGGTGAGAGGTGATCAAGTCAAACAATGCGCTTTTTTTCTGTTCAGGGGCTTGCTAATGAGGTGAAATAATCATGGCTGCCAGCTCCGAAGCCATTTATCTTTCCAGGCCTCTTATGAGGTCAGTGCTACCTGCCCTGGATCTCGGCTCCATTCATCACACTGCAGCTGCTGACCTCCTCAGTTACTGCCAGCCATGCCTGCCCAATCATACTGACTGGCTTCCTTCTCCTGTCCTCTGGAACAACACATGCCGCTATGTCCTCGCTGCCTGCTGCATAACCTTCGTAACTTCATATTCCCACAAACCCTGAAACAGCTTGCATTGTGCTTTTATGCTCTCTGGACGTCACTTCAGCAAAAAAACTTCCATCTCTCACTTTTGCTTTCAGTGGCCCCCTAAAGGCCTATTAATATGTTGCATTCATGTCTAATCATAATTTGTCCTTGTTAATTTGATCTGACTTGGTTTAAGCTTTATTGTCACATTTACTCAAGTGCACAAGTACAGGGGCACAGTGAAAATTGTATAATTTTGCTACACACTGCGCCATCTTAGGTACAAGTGTACCCAGGTAGAAAGCTTAGGTACAAAGTCATAACATAGAGAAACAAAGTTAAAAGTATAGCATTACTGTTGTTCTTAGTATAAGTAGAGAAATAAAAAAAGTTAAAAGTTAACATTGCAGTCTTTCCTACTATTAAGTGGAAAAATAAAGGTGAAAGAGCAACAATTCTACAAAATATACATGAATATTTGAATGTTTCAAGTTAAAGATCACACAACACCAGGTTACAGTCCAACAGGTTTAATTGGAAGCACTAGCTTTCGGAGCGACGCTCCAGTGGTTGGGTACACAACCATCTGATGAAGGAGTGGCACTCCAAAAGCTAGTGTGCTTCCAATTAAACCCGTTGGACTGTAACCTGGTGTTGTGTGATCTTTAACTTTGTACACCCCAGTCCAAAACCGGCATCTCCAAATCATGACTTTGAGGCGGAACTTTGTATCTCTTCTGAGTCAACTGAAGGTAAACAGTGCTGAGCTCAGGAGTCCTGGAGCAAGCTATGCTGTTACCCCTTTGCCAGCTATCATGATAGTCATGAAATAGAAAGCGGCATTCCTATATTGCTTCAAATCCTTTCATCCACTGTTATAATCAAATCTTCTGTCATAGAGTCATACAGCACAGAAATAGACCATTTGGTCCAACTTGTCTGTGCTGACCAGACATCCCAATCTGACCTAGTCCCATTTGCCAACATTTGGTCTATATCCCTCTAAACCCCACCTATATATTTCTTATCCAAACCTTGAAGAGAAATTAATAATCTCAAGACTCTGAATATGAATACATCTCCTCTGTTGTCTATTCTATATCTTCTACATTTTAGACCTTGGACTACTGGAAAGAGTCTGCTCTAACTCCCCTGACCTATTCTTCCTCAGTGTCTCACAGTTCCATCATATGGCCAATTAATAGACATTGCTCACTGTTTCTAACTTGCTGTCTCTTTCTCTGTTCCTCATATAGGGCAGCAACCTCAATCAAATTGTAGAATTCCAAAGATAACAATTCTAATCTGTTTTAACTCAATATTGTATGGTGATCCCTTGCTGGCCTAGTGGTTAGATTATGTGGGTAGTAACATGGATTTACAGGTGAATCTGAAGAGAAGATAAACTTTTCAAAGGCCCAATATCCTGTACAATGGCTCCATCAGTCATGGGGCATGCCATAAACTCAGGACAGCAGGTGGAGGCAGTGGCCTTGTGGTTTTATTGCCACTTTGTTAATTGAAAAATTCAGTCAGAGGCCAGTATCCCATCACTAAGTCACCCTTTATTTACATATGCACTGTAAATGGGCTGTGACCAGCCAGCTCAAAGCCAGTCAATAGACTGAGGAGACCTTGTGTTTATATCTGTCAGCCAGGGCTCCCTCATTGACGCAGATTAACAATTCCAATCAAGAATCTTATAGTCAGTGAAGTCCACTTGTCCATGGTTCCAATCATTACACTCAGCTAATGTTCTGGGGACCGAGGTTTGAGTCCCGCCAGATGGTGGAACTTGAATTCAATAAATTAAAATGATCATGAAACTATTGTCAATTGTTGGAACACCCATCTGGCTTAATAATAGAGTCATAGAGTCATAGAGATGTACAGCACAGAAACAACTTGTCCATACCGACCAGATATCCTAACCTAGTCCCGTTTGCCAGCACTTGGCCCATATCCCTCCAAACCCCTCCTATTCATATACCCATCCAGATACCTTTCAAATGTTGCAATTGCACTACCCTCCACCACTTCCTCTGGCAGCTCATTCCATACACACATCACCCTCTGTGTGAAAAGGTTGCCCCTTAGGTCTCTTTTATACCTTTCCCCTCTCACTCTAAACCTATGCCCTCTAGTTCTGGACTCCCCCACCCCAGGGAAAAGACTTTGTTTACTAAACCTATCCATGTCCCTCATGATTTATAAATCTTTACAAGGTCATCCCTCAGCCTCCGACACTCCAGGGAAAATAACTCGAGCCTATTGAGCCTCTCCCCATAGCTCAAATCCTCCAACACTGGCAACATCCTTGTAAATCTTTTCTGAATCCTTTCAAGTTTTACAACATCCTTCCAATAGGAAGAAGACTGGAATTGCATGCAATTATCCAAAAGTGTCCTTTATCTTCACCTAGTGTCGTCTACACATGGCTCCAGACAGACAGCTATATGGTTGACTCTCAGCTGCCCTCTAAAATGGCCCAGCAAGCCACTCAGTTGTATCAGTCACTCTGATGTTTTAAGAAAGCAATGAAGCCAGACGGACCACCCAGCATCAACCTGGGCAACGGAATAGGCAACAGCAGAAGCAGCCCTGTCGTCTCTGCAAACATCTGGAGGCTAATGCCAAAATTGGGAGAGCTATCTCACAGACTAGTCACCCAAGATCCTTAGACAGCCCCTTCAAAATCCACAATCACTTCCATTTAGAAGGTCAAGGGCAGTAGATATATTGGAACACCACCACCGACAAGTTCCTCTCCAAGTCACTCATCCTGACTTGGAAATATATTGCTATTCCTTGATCCATATTATTGTTGGGCATTGTGGATCTACCTGCAGCACAGGGACTTAAGCGGTTCAAGATGGCAGCTCACCACCACGCTCTCAAAGGCAACTAGGGATGGGCAATTACATAGAAATGCTGGCCAGCCAGCTATGTCCCCAACCATGTGTGAATAAAAAACCACCAGTTTTGTTTATGGAGTTGATTCGATGCTTACATATTTATGGTGGAGCATTCAGCATGTCCCACGATTGGTGGGAAGCTGTTAAACTCTAAGTAGCATTTGGTTGACATTGGTCCAGTGAAATTCAGTGAAACATTCAGATGATTACGATAAAATCAGCATAAACATGAGCGCTGGCGTCTGCTTGAACATGCGCAACATTGTAATCTGTTGGTTATAGCAAAGAGCAGTGTGGTTTAACACAGACTTGAGTCATTCAGTAACCTGATGTGTAAAATTGCAATGTACCCATTGTGTTCATATTTATTATGCTGTGCTGACTGAATCAAACATGACTCTCAGACAAAATAGAGCAATTCTTCATTGACCTTCAGCAGTATTTATTTCTCCACAAAATGCAACATGTTGAAGCTGATTCATTTTTCATGCACAGCTGGTTTTCACATTGAAACCTGTTCGCTGTAGCCAGGTAGCACTTTCAATGTGTTACCAGCAGTGGAACAGCACCATTAATCTTTCAGTGAGGGGTGGGGTTGTGGGTGGGAGTTTGGAGGAGAGTGGGGTGGGGGGGGGGGGGGGGGGGTGATGGGTCATCATGGCTCAGCTGAGAAGGAGCATCAATGTCAGCAATGATCCTCGTAGCAAGGAAACAGAACAGCTTGCAGGGACAGCAGCATATGGTAACTGTGTTCATGAGATCCATCAGGCTTTCACTGCAGTTTGCACCTTGCCAAATAGCGAGTAGGTGGAAGCGTTTACAAGAAAATCATTTTGTCAGGGCTTAAATGACAATGAACCTCTCAGACTTTGCTTTTGTTTATTTGGATTGAGCCATCTGAGCACCCTCTCCCTGGTGAGGTATGGCTTTCACCTATTAATGCCTTCTTAATTTGAATGTGACACAAGCAGGAACAGGTCACCTCTCTCTTTGAAGTGCTGGAAGTTGACTCCAAATGGGGACTGGAGAAAGGTACAATATCGGATCACTTAGGCTGCTGCTTAGAATAGCAGATGATGGATAAAAACGTAAGCCTGGACTAATTGCGTCAGTTCATGGGGTGAATGTGCAAACATGAAAGCACAAGCTGTTGTTAGCTGCTTGATGGATTCACAACTTCGCCTTCTGCATTGGGCAGCAGCTGCAGTTGTCTAAGGGTGCAGAATGCTATCCAGTTTCATCCATCCTCTCTCCTTCACTGTCCTAGTGAGGAGACTGCAAAGCTGAGGTTAGGCAGGTTCGTGTAAATTATACGCTCACAAGAACCTCAGCAACTAAGAAGTGTGCCTCATATATCACTTTCACGATAACCTAAATTTCAGGAACTTATACTCTAGTTTGGAAACTCTGTCTTGTATTCCTGTGGCCGTTTAAATTAAACAAGAGGATTCTGCCTCTTCTATTAACCTTTTCTATTAACAGTATCCAAAGGAAATAACAAGATCAAAGATTCACATTGTTTGACATGTATCAGACAGAAGCCGGTGAAGGTAGCATCCAGCCATTTAACACACCATCTGGTGAAATAACATACTGCAAAATATTTTGAAAAATGTCAATTATTATTACATTTGCTAAGTTGATTTATTATCTGGAACGTGTTGAACTGGTTGTAAAAATAAAAGAACATTTTAATATAAGGATTGGATTTGGCCATTCAATCTTTCAAGCCTGTTCCATCATTTGACACAGATCATGGTTGATAGTCTAACCTAACTCCAAATTCCCACATTATTCATGAATCCTTTGTCCATTAGTTGCTCAATAAAACTGCATTTGAACTTCTCTTGAAAATACCTAACAATTGAGTATCCACAGCTCTCTGAGGTACATTGCAAAAGTTCCCAACCTTTTCGCAAACAGACGATATTCCTCATCTCAGTCCTAAGTAGACGATTAGCTAATCAGAAAGTGGCGCTGTCTTCTAGATTTCCCAGCAACGGAAACATTTCCTCAGTATTCAGCCTGTCAAACCACTTAAAGATTTTACATTTCAATTAGAGCACTTCTCATTCTTCTGAAGTTCAATCTTTTAAATATTTAACCAATTATTTCAGCATTGTGAACCTTGAACATACTACAGGGAAATATTAACATTCTTATCATATTTGTTATTTTGTTTCAGTGCACTTTTAGTTTGCTTCTAAAATAAATCAAATCTAATCATGCACCATGATTAATGATGAAACTCAAGTGGGTGAGTTTATATTTCTCAAACTACAAAAATTTGGAGAGCTGCCATGCGACATACTTCAAATTGTACAGCTATGGAACAAAATTATTATGGTGTATTAACAAGCATTCAATTATATCACACCATTTATAAATGTCATTGCGTCTCTTTCATAGAATCATATAAAACAGAAAGAGGTCATTTGGTCCGTGATACCGATGTCAACTCTTTAAAAGAACTATCCGTTTTATCCCAATCCATGCTCTCTCCCATTGTCCTGCCAAATGTTGCCTTTTTAAGGATGCTTCCAATTCCATTTTAAAAATGATCCATTCTCCTACCATTCAGGCAGTGCATTCGAGATTTTAGTGCAGCTCACTATGGAGTTTAGTTTCTCCTTTTTTCCCATGATTCTTTGGCCAACTGATATAAGCCTGGGCCTCCTGGATGCTGCCACTGTAAACAATTTCTCCCTAACCACTCCAACAAAATCCTTCAGAATTTTAAACAGCTTTGCTAAATTTTACCTGAACTTCCTCTGTGTTAAGGAGAATAATCCAGCTTCTCGTTCCCTATAAGCTAGGTGGCTCATTTTTGGTGCCATTCTTGTACACCGGTTCCATACATTCTCCAAAGCCTCAGTATTTTTACTTGATGCATGGTGTCAGAGTACTCCATCTGAGGCCTAACCAATGATTTATAGAGTCATGGAGTCATATAGCATGGAAAAAGACCCATTGATGTAACCAGTCCATGTCAACCATAATCCGAAACTAAACTAGTCCCACCTGCCTGCACTTGGTCGATATCAGTTCAAACATTTCTTATTCGTGTACTTATCCACATGTCTCTTAAATACTGTAACGGTACCCATATCCATCACTTCCTCTGGAAGATCATTCCACACACGAACCACTTTACAGAAAAATGTTGCCTCTCATGTCTTTTTAAACATTTTCCCCTCTCACATTAAAAATACACCCCGTGGTTTTGAAATCCTCTACCTAAGGAAAAGGACACCTGCCATTCACCTTTTCTATACCCCTCATACAGTCATAGAGTCATAGAGATGTACAGCATGGAAACAAACCCTTCGGTCCAACTCGTCCATGCCAACCAGTTATCCCAACCTAATCTAGTCCCATTTGCCAGCATTTGGCCCATAACCCTCCAAACCCTTCCTATTCATATACCCATCCACATGCCTTTTAAATGTTGCAATTGTAGCAGCCTCCAGCACTTCGTTTGGCAGCTCATCCCATACACGTCCCACCCTCTGCATGAAAACATTGCCCCTTAGGTCCCTTTTATATTTTTCCCCCTCACACCCTAATCCTATGCCCTCTAGTTCTGGACTCCCCCTCCCCAGGGAAAAGACCTTGCCTATTTATCCTACCCATGCCCCTTATGATTTTATAAACCTCTCAGCCTCCGACGCTCCAGGGAAAACAGCCCTAGCCTATTCAGCCTCTCCTTATAACTCAAATCCTCCAACAATGGTGACATCCTTGTAAATCTTTTCTGAACCCTTTCAAGTTTCACAACATCCCTCTGATAGGAAGGAGACCAGAATTGTACACAATATTCCAACAGAGGCCTAACCAATGTCCTGTACAGCCGCAACATGACCTCCCACCTCCTGTACTCGATACTCTGACCAATAAAGGAAAGCATACAAAACGCCTTCTTCACTATCCTATTTACCTGCGACCCCACATTCAAGGAGCTATGAACCTGCACTCCAAGGTCTCTTAGTTCAGCAGCACTCCCTAGGACCTTACCATTAAATATATAAGTCCAGTTAAGATTCGCTCTTCCAAAATGCAGCACCTCACATTTATCTAAATTTCAACGAGAATAAAGAAATTGTCAGATTTTTTGTCAAACCCTGTTCTCTCTCTCTATTGAGGGGATGAGCGACTCTCCCAGTTTGTGAGTGTGTTTATTGATGTTTCAAGCCTCTGGTTAATTGCTGTCCTATGATTTGTTTGTATTTCAAAGTTGCTGTGACCTTTACAATACATTGAGTAGAGGCAGGGGTGCTTTTAAACATGGTATCTTGCTATGTAAATTCCTTCAAAATGTTCTCGCTCCCCTCTTTCAACTAATCGTTTTCCTGATTTTAAAAATCTCTACAACCTTGACCTCTTGCACTCCAGTGAAAGAAGTGCCCGGCTATCCAACCTCAACTTATAACACAAACCTGAAAAAGGGTTGAACTTGGAAATGGCCTTGTAGCCAAGATGTAGTCTTTAGGGAAGTGAAGAAGCAGTTATCATCATCTAAGGTCTACTTATAAAGCCAAGGATTTTCTTTGCTTATTTTCCTTAATATATCATTTTTTTAAAAACTGCAAGCTGTGCTTTTGCCTTCTGAAGAAGGGTCACTGGACTGAATTGGGGTGGCATGGTGGCTCAGTGGTTAGCACTGCTGCCTCAGTGCCAGGGACCCAGGTTTGATTCCCGCCTCAGGTGACTGTCTGTGTGGAGTTTGCATGTTCTCCCCGTGTCTGTGTGGGTTTCCTCCCACAATCCAAAGATGTGCAGGTCAGATGAATCGGCTAAATTCCCATAGTGTTAGGTGCATTAGTCAGGGGTAAATGTAGGGGAAGGTGGGTTACTCCTTGGAGGGTCAGTGTGGACTTGTTGGGCTGAAGGGCCTGTTTCCATACTATATGTAATCTATAAAACATTGACTTTTCTTTCTTTCTACAGATGCTGATAGACCTATCGAATTTCTCCAGCAATTTCTGTTTCTGTTCTTTGACAGGATGTTTACAGTGAAAGTGATTGAAAACGAAATCCACTGTTTGCAGTCACTAACTGTTCAATTTTATTCCTAACAGCAAATTGCTGCCCACAAAAAGAACACAATATTTTGATGATAAGGCACAGTGCTAAGGGAGGGTACTGTGCTTTGTTTGGCCAGTTATATTTGCAAAGCAAATATTCTTGAGTTGAAATAATAATAGAAGGTCGTGCTTCTTTGATGAGTGAATGATAGTCAACAAGATAAGATTCTTAGAAATGAAGTGTTCATTAATGTAAACTCAGATTTACCATTTGATAAACACCTGACAAATACTCTAGGAATGCCTCCTTAGATAATGTTGCTTATCTGATATTGTATTAGCCACTACTTGTACGGTATATTGAAACCAAGGCTGACTGCTGTGGAATTGAGTACACTTCACTCCCAGTTCTATCAATGTCTGGGAGGTCCTTTCAACACGGGCTATTGTCTAAAGTTGAGAAATCTCAGGGGTCAGTGTATGTAATATCAAAATGACAATGAGATCCATTTCAATCAATGATGCTTGCAGTTAATAATGTACCTGCACATTAATTAAATCCCTTGCACATTCTATATCTATACATGTTTATAATCTCGATATTGAACTGAATCAGAATTCGGTTTATTTTCATGTGTACCCACATGACCACAGTGTAAAGTTTACAAGTTGCCAATTATAACACCACCTTAGGTGTCGAATCTTGATACAAAGCAGAAAAATAAAGAAAACTAAGTTTAAAAGCTAAACATTACAGTCCTTCTTATTAAAAAGTAGAAAAGTAAGGAAGCACAGTTAACAATTCAATACCACAGTCCATGAACATTTAGTCCTGCTGGACTTGCACTTGATACAAGAGGTCTACCTCCCTCCAGGAGAAAGTGAGGACTGCAGATGCTGGAGAACCAGAGTTGAAAAATGTGGTGCTGGAAAAACACAGCAGGCCAGGCAGCATCCGAGGAGCAGGAGAATCGACATTTCGGGCATCAGAAGGGCTTATGCCTGAAACGTCAATTCTCCTGCTTCTCGGACTCTACCTCCCTCCATCAGATATCAGATACCAGCTCAGGCCTCAAGCCAGTTGAAGACCTACCCCAGGAAATTGGGTACAAGATCTTGGCTGACACTTGAACACAGTACTGAGGACGTCCTTCACGGTCAGAAGTACTATCTTTCAAAAATAAGAAAATCTTAAACATGCCTCTGCCCTGTCCAGTGAAGGTAAAAGATGCCATGGCACGCTTCGGAGAAGGACAAACAGGCCCGGGAGATGGTTATCTCTCAACCAATATTACTGAAACAGATTATTTAGCTAATACTTCATTTCAGTTTGTGTGCACATTACAAATGCAGCTAAATTTCAAAAGCATTCCATTCAATATAAAACACTTTTTGGAATGACTTAAGGTTGTAGATGATATTTAAATGCAAAAATTTCTTTTACTTAATTGTCTTGGTACTATCTTCAGTTGGTGGATATTTTTTCACTCCCATGTTTTATTTCCTTTGGTGAAGGACAAAATGTTGTTAGGTTCTGGTGCCACAGATGTCAGCCATTCCTTTCTATCTCCTTTATTCCTGGAGTAGACAACAGTTGATATCGTCAGTGAACCACTGATCTGTGGAGACAATGATCTCATGACCAGCTGATATCCACATGAAGCACAATTTTTTAAGTGGAGTCTCTGCAGAGCAATATACATCAAAATTATGAATAAAGGTTTGTTTCCAGTTCCTTAACTAATCTACAAAGCATAATATCTATATAAGGTGAGGGGAGGGGAAGGGGCAAATTGTAAGTGTGTGTCTTTTATAAACTGAGGCCTATATGTCTTTCACTGAGGCTGGTGCCTGTTTGTGGTTTATAAAGGGGCTTTTTATCAGTGAGTGGTTTATAACAGGGAGGTGGTTATGAATGTGGTTTATAACTTTTTTTTACACATGCCTGGTTTATAGGAAGATCTTTATATAATGTTGTGGATCATGCCTGCTGGTAGTGAACGTTGGAAGTTCTGGCTCCTTTTCTTTTTCTACCTGTTTTCCACAGGGAAGTTCAACCATCAAACTATGCCTTAGTTTTGTGTACGTCCGTGTTACGTATTTCTAATAAGCAGTTAAAACACACCACTTTTCTTTTAAAAAGGTATTTTTTGCAGGATATTCCAATTGTGCACAAAGCTCAGTTAGAAGCGTGGCTTATCAAAAGGTGCGCAATTTGATAACTTGAATAACTGTCAAACTCCCGCCACAGTTGCTGGTGGTCTCAGGCACTTGAGCTACAGTGGAATGGCACCAAAACAAAATATCCAATTCAAACTCAATATCAAAGGGTTGAAGCTGACCTTTGTGCAACTGTGTTAGTTTTGTCGAGTATCATGGAGAATTTCTGTCCATAAGGCCGATGGAGATTACTCGCCATATCTTACCAAATCTGCTCACTAATTATCAACTCCATCCTTATGTCACCTTCTCATCCGATTCTCGCCCCATTCTACTTTTCCAGGAAGAATATGCCATACTTCGGATATCTACCAGGGCATCCATCGCATCTTTGTAAGGTCTCTGTTCCCCTGGGGTTCTTTAGGTGAACACTGGACAAGTGTTGGCAATCCATCATTGGCATCTGCCGATATCATATTGGCACAGCACCCACAAAACCAAACTGCTCACAGCACACGGCTGATATTCCCTCACACAAATCACACCTTAAGGGCAGCACGGTGGCTCAGTGGTTAGCACTGCTGCCTCACAGCACCAGGGACCCAGGTTCGATTCCAGCCTTGGGTGACTGTCTGTGTGGAGTTTGCATATTCTCCCCGTGACTGTGTGGGTTTGCTCCCATGTTCCAAAAAATATGCAGGCCAAGTGAATTGGCCAAGCTAAATTGCCCATAGTGTTCGGTGCATTAGTCAGGGGTAAATGTCGGGAAATGAGTCTGGGTGGGTTGCTCTTCGGAGGGTTGGTGTAGAATTGTTGAGCTAAAGGACCTGTTTCCACACTGTAGGGAAACCAATCCTAACCTCTGGGCCACACTATTGATCTACCCTCAGTTGCATCCTGTTTAAGCACTCTCTCTAAGTCACATCTTCTCTGGCTCCATTGCCCAGTGGACACCCACAACTTGTCATTGTTCAGGAGGGGAATATCACATCCAGACAAACAATGGCACAGTTCCAAAAATGAGCTTATATTTACAGCCAGTGAAACTGAACAAAAGGAAAACCAATAGAAGCTATAGTTTCCCCCCAGAATGCAAATCAAATGCTGGCATCATGACCAACAACTAGTCTACAATCCATGATAGTCTGCTGGGCCTAAGCCTCATCAACATTGGTTAGGACACATTTGGAATACTGCATTCAATTTGGGCCTCCCTGCTATAGGAAGGATGTTGTGAAACTTGAAAGGGTTCAGAAAAGATTTACAAGATGGTTCCATGATTGGAGAGTCCGAGATAAGGGGAGAGGCTGAATAGGCTGGGGCTACTTTCCCTGTGGCATTGGAAACTGAAGGATAACTTCATAGAGGTTTATGAAATCATGAGGGACTTGGATAGGGTGAGTAGCCAAGGTAATTTCCCAAGACAAAGGCATCCTAAACTAGAGGACATTGGTTTAAGGTGAGAGGGGCAAGATTTAAAAAGGACCTGAGGGACAGGTTTTCAGGCAGAGGGTGGTGTGTGTATGGAATGAGCTGCCAGAGGAAGTGGTAGAGGCTGGTGCAATTGCACCATTTAAAAGGCATCTGGATGGGTATATAAATAGGAAGGGTTTAGAGAGGTATTCTTGCCAATGTTCAATTTGCAAGCACAATGACAATGGCACAAATTGCCCTTGACAAACAGTTGAACCTGAAACATGTTTATTCTGCATGCATTGCAAATGGGTGATGAAATAATTGGAAATAAAATGCGGTTGCAGTTTGAAAATGTTTGCTTCATTTATTTGCTCCCTCTCGCTCCTAGTGTTCAAATGTCATGGATCCAACACTTTCTCGCATTAAATTGACACTGACTCTACCCTCTCTGACTACTGTCCCAGCCATTTTCCAGTTGCAGTTAGTGCTGAGTGAAGGGCAACTGATGTCAGGGAATGCAGCTCATGGTCAACACCAGACTCCATCTGATCAGCAGGTACCCCCAGTTACTCCCGAGTTTCCATCTCCTCCTTCACTTGGCATTACACCAAAAGCCAACTGCATCATTTATTGGCCCAGCACATTGAACTTTGCCTCCTACTTTCCTCATTGACTTTAGCCCTGACACTATCCAGAACTTAATTAAAAGATGCAACAGAGGAAGGCACCTTCAGTCTTCTTGCATGATTCTGCCACATTTCCTGCCCTAGCCTAAGTTGCTCAGGCTCCAGAAATATGCCACCTATAGACATTTCTAAAACAGATGGAGGTTATTCAGCCCAGTCCTGCCTCTGCTAGAATCCTTGAAAGACTATTCAATTTGTCCCAAATCCCTACTCATTCCCCCATCCCTGGCCTTGCAAATATTTTCCTTTTAAATATATATACACCCAATTCCCTTTGGAAAGTTCCTCTTAAATCTGCCTCCATCGCTGTCCCAGCGAGTCCAGATCATAACTTGTTTTTAACTGATTCACAGCATGTAGCGGTCCATTTCTTGCACATCCCTAATTACCCTTGATTTGATTCCCTACAATGTGGAAACAAGCCCTTCAGCCCAACCAGTCCGCACTGACCCTCCGAAGAGTAACCCACCCAGACTCATTTCCCTACATTTGCCCCTGACTAATACACCTAACTTAGTATTTAGTATGGCCAATTGACCTAACTTGCATATCTTTGGGACTGTGGGAGGAAACCGGAGCACCCAGAGGAAACCCACGCAGACACGTGGAGAATGTACAAACTCCACACAGACAGTTACCTGATGCTGGAATCGAACCTGGGTCTCTGGCGTTGTGAGGCAGCAGTGCTAACCACTGAGCCAACATACCGCCCAGAAGTTGAGATGGTGAACCTTCTTCTTGAACTGCTAGAATCTTTGGCACGGAGTATTAGGAAGAAGTTTCCAAAATGTGACCCTGTAGGGTGAAGGAGCAGCAACAAATTTCCATTCCAGGATGCTGAGTGACTTGGAGGGGAATGGAAAGGTTTTGGTGCTCCCATGTATCTGCTGTCCCTGTCCTTTTGATGGTAGAGGCCGCGGGGGTTAAAATTTGCATAAATCAATAAAACAGACTTCCAGCCAGAGAAATTTTGTGATTAACTGATACCAAATTAGATGCTAAAATGAGAAGCTGAAGTTATTTTTAAACGTACTGTTTGAGAATAATCAAAGGCTTTTATCAATAGCATCAGCAACAAAAAGAATCAACTTCCTTGACTGTTGCTGGCAACAGATGTATGTCAGTAAGAAGGATGGGCAAGGATGTATTTCTTTTCATGATTCTCTCGACCCCATCATTGTTGGGCCTACTTTCTTCTTTGACCTGAGTCCTGATACCGCCTGGAACTTAGTTAAAAGATGCAGCAGGTCCAAACCTTTAGAATTTCCTTCCTAAATCACTCTGTCTCTTGTGCATCTCCTTGAAAACCCTCTTTAAGCTGACCTCTTTGATCAAGCCTTTGGTAGTTTGTCCTAACATCTTGCATTTAATCAGTGTCATTTTTTTTTTCTGATTGCATTCCGTAAAGGACCTGGAACAAGGTCAGCCTGGTGGCTCTCATAGGATATGGATTCCCTGATTGAGGCTGTGAATCTGTTCCAATCAGGGAGCCCTGGCTGACAGATATAAGCCAGAGGGTCAGGGATTCTGCTCATTCTTGGAGCTGGGTCTGAGCTAGGTGGGTCAAAGTCATGTACTAAGCACATGTAGATAAGGGGTGATTTGGTGATGAGATGCTAGCTTCTGTAGAGTTATTTCAGGAATGTTAAATCGTGTGAACGATGGTGTTTGTATGCAAGCTTTTGTTGCTGAATAGCTGGAGATAGAAGTTCAATAAATCGACCCACTAGTGTCAGTTAATGCCTAAAGTAAAACCTCCTTCAAGAAATCCACTTCATGGGCCATTTATACCAGCCATGCCTTTTTAAAAAAATAATATCCAGGGTTTGGCATCAAGAGAATGGTCATCCAGTGTACATTGGCCACATTTATTACCTAACTGTAACACAACTGCAGTGTTATAGATAGGCTTGCTACACTTCAAGGGGAGGTTAACTGTAAACCATGTTGGTGTAGGACTGGAGTCACATATTGTCCAGACTGGCTCAGACTACCATGTCCCCTTCTCTAATGGTAATCTGCAAAAGTGTGAAGGTTTTACGACAGTCAACATCCTCACAGTCAGTTTTACTTACACTACGTATTTTTGGTTCCAGTCTTTGAATAGTGAGGGTATCACCGTTAAGTGGACAGGCCAGTGGCTCTTTCCCTGTATATCATCATTGATGTGTACCTTTGTCAAACCTGAAACACAGAACTGAAAGAAGACTGCTTCTGAATGGTGCTTTTCAGAAGGATGAGCTGCCCAATCAAATTTGAAGAATTCAGCACGACAGTACCTCAGTCAGTTAGACATAGTTCAGGCAGTAATCCACTTGGCAAGAGAAGGGCCAGACTCCCCAAGGACATTTATTTAGCTTGTTATAGGCATGACTGCCCTTGGCACTTGAGACATACATGAATCTTTGATCTTCTTTTGAACTCCAGAAATCGGATAGTAAATTAGGTCCCCACTGTACTCGCCTTAAAATCTGCCAATACAGGAGAGCTTTGGGATTTAGAAGGAATGGAGAATGAGGAGACCTAATCTGCTCTCATGTATCCACACAACGAATCGAAAATTGGATGAAATTAAATGAAATCTGTTGTTGGGTCAAATCCCAATGGTGTATGATGGATTATTAATAACAGTTTGGCATGCAGACCGCAATCATTTTAAAAATTCATTTCAGTAGAAAATGATAAAGATTAACGGTGCAGAAAGCAACCATTTGGGCCCTTGATTGGGATTATGCATTTTGCAGTTGAAGGATGGAATTGGGTTTCTTGCATCACTTCCACAATGGCCCAGGGAGGGCTTTCTTACTGGATTAGACATTAATCAATTAATTTCACATGCAAGTGAGTTGTAGCGTAAACAAATCAGCAATTATGTGGGACAAGTTGGAAGTTCTTGATAAGACCCCCTGTCCTGGACTGAGGGTTCAAATGTCATTAAAAGACTACCTGGGCTGCCTCCACTCAGTGGAAGCTAAGAGCACCTCAGGAACCTGTGTTGGTCACATGACCCACCATCTACCCTGGCTCCAACATCCTCAGACATTTTGCAGGACAATAATAAGTTTAGCCCTAAGGCTTTCAGAGTTCTGCTTCAAGCTGTCCAGGAAAGGAGAGACGTCTCTCCTTCAATTATGGCTCTGAGACATCCTCCCAGCAGAACTGTGCAGCCTGGGTTAAGGTAGTAGAGAAAGTCAGCATCTCTGGCCAAAGAACACAGATGCAGCACAAGGCAAGGACGAATGATCTCTATTACTTTACAAGTGGCTCCATCTCCATCTGCTCCCAGGAGGACCAGTTCCAAAAACGCACAACCCAGATGGCCTCCTTCTTCAAGGACCGCAATTTCCCCCCCAACGTGGTCGACGATGCCCTCCACCGCATCTCTTCCATTTCCCGCTCCTCCGCCCTTGAGCCCCACCCCTCCAACCGCCACCAGGACAGAACCCCACTGGTCCTCACCTACCACCCCACCAATCTCCATGTTCAGCGCATCATCCGCCGTCACTTCCGCCACCCCCAAACAGACCCCAGCACCAAGGATATATTTCCCTCCCCTCCCCTACCAGCTTTCCGTAGAGACCACTCCCTCCGCGACTCCCTCGTCAGATCCACACCCCCCACCAACCCAACCTCCACTCCCGCCACCTTCCCCTGCAACCGCAGGAGGTGCAAGACTTGCGCCCACACCTCCCCCCTCACTCCTCTCCAAGGCCCCAAAGGAAACTTCCATATCCGCCACAAATTCACCTGCACCTCCACACACATCATCTATTGCACCGTCTGCACCCGATGTGGCCTCCTCTATATTGGAGAGACAGGCCGCCTACTTGCGGAGCACTTCAGAGAACACCTCTGGGACACCCGGACCAACCAACCCAACCACCCTGTAGCTCAACATTTCAATTCACCCTCCCACTCCACCAAGGATATGCAGGTCTTTGGACCCCTCCATCG
>NC_057738.1:11070358-11133012 GCF_004010195.1 Chiloscyllium plagiosum | reverse complement strand
GGGAAGCGAAAATCATGGAGGAGGTGGAGGGCGTGGGTGGTGTCCGAAACGTAGGTGGGGAGTTCTTGGACTAAGGGGGACAGGACCGTGTCGAGGAATGCCGAGATGAGTTCGGTGGGGCAGGAGCAGGCTGTGACAATGGGTCGGCTGGGGCAGTCAGGTTTGTGGATTTTGGGCAGGAGGTAGAAATGGGCAGTGCGGGGTTGTGGGACTATGAGGTTGGAGGCGGTGGATGGGAGATCCCCTGAGGTGATGAGGTTATGGATGGTCTGGGAGATGATGGTTTGGTGGTGGGAGGTGGGGTCATGGTCACGGGGGCAGTAGGAGAAAGTGTCCGCGAGCTGACGTTTAGCCTCAGCAATATAAAGATCGGTGCGCCAAACTACCACCGCACCTCCCTTGTCTGCCGGTTTGATGGTGAGGTTGGGGTTGGAGCGGAGGGAGTGGAGGGAATGCCTTCTTAACAATCCCATCGACCTGAGTGGCAACTTGCAAGAATCTAAGTACCTGGACACCAAAATCTCTCTGCTCATCTACACTACCAAGAATCTTACCATTAGCCCAGTAATCTGCATTCCTGTTACTCCTTCCAGAGTGATCACCTCACACTTTTCTGCATTAAACTCCATTTGCCATCACTCAGTCCAGCTCTGCAGCTTATCTATGTTTCTCTGTAACCTACATCATCCTTCATCACTATCCACAACTCTACTGACCTTAGTGTTATCCGCAAATTTACTAATCCATCTTTCTATGCCCTCATCCAGGTCATTTATATAAATGACAAACAACAGTGGACCCAAGACAGATCCCTGCAGTACCCCATTAGTTACTGAGCTCCAGGATGAATATTTCTCATGAACCATCACCGTCTGTCTTCTTTCAGCTAGCCAATTTCTGATCCAAACCATGAGATCACCCTCAATCCCATGCCTCTGTATTTTGTGCAATAACCTACCATGGGGAACCTTTTCAAACACCTTACTGGAATCCATATACACCACATCAACCATTTTTCCCTCATCCACCTGTTTGGTCGCCTTCTCAAAGAAAATATTGAGCTTGGATATGTTGCTGAAAAGTACTTTCTGCTAAAGCTCCTTAAATCTAAGTGCTCCTACTACCCACCAGGTAATTCTTCTTTTGGATCTTGCAGTATTCCCCCTATGCCCCTTGAGGTTGTTTTGTCCATGGTTTTCTTATATGAAGAGTGAAGTATTAACCCAAGATTTTAACAAGTTTACAGATCATTCTGCAGCCAATAGAAAGCACCTAGTTTTGAGAAGCAAGGGAAGAGAGGTCATGCAATTACAATTGATTGCTGAGCAATGGGAAGAGAATCAAAAGGGAGTGTTTGGGCCTGGAGGAAATAGAGGCGAATTGGATCGAGGTCATGATCCTGCACAACTGAATAGACTATCTCTTGCAGCTGCATTTCACCAATATAAAGGATGGAACTGGCTTGTCTGAATTTGACAGTATATCCAGGGTAGTTATATATTTCTCTGATTTTTAAGGGCACAGAATACAATTAAATCTGAGTCAATAAACACATGGAAGGGCTGATGCTTAAAAAACGATGCTTAACAATGACAGGAACAACCACAGTGACACTATCAACAAAAACCCATTATGGCGTATTCAGTACTGCAAAATAATAGGAGCTTTCAAGAATAGAGAAACTAGTGTCAAGAAACAAAGAAGTTTACAATGGGGAGAACTGAGCCAGCTGATAAGATCTGCCAAGGTGTGTTATGGAGAGGGCATCCAAGAGAGGTCAGAGTTACAGAGCTGAAGGGCACAAGCTGAGCATTGGGACCTGAAAAGGTTGTGGTGTTCGGGCGCAGCAAGGCTACAGGAGGATGTATGTAACCAAAGACAAGGGTGCTGGATCAGTGCAGTGGAGGTCATTGAAGGCAGGGGTGTTTGTCGAGTGCAGCCCAGCATAAGGCAAGCTGCAAAGCTGTGATTTATGTGAAGTGGAGCTCAGAGGGCTCGTACAGAATGTGCTGATGAAACCAAAGCAATTCTTTAATAACAACTCCAAAAATCCACAGATTCCAATAGAAACACATTCTGGAACTGTTATTTCCATCGGCAACTCTCTGCAGCACTAGCCATACCATTTGTGGTGATTTATTTCTTGCTGTTAGTAGAATTGTACCTTGTGCATACTCACTGTTTAACTTCTCTATATTATGATCAGGATTGCTCCTCAGACAATATTTCTTTGGCTGCAAAGCAGTTTGGGAGCTTCTGATGTCATGAACAGCATGATTTAAATGCAGGTCTCCTTTCTTTATATTATACGGTCAGGTCATTTGCACAATCAGTGGCATGGATTGAGCACCATAACATGGTGCTGTGCTTTACAGAGCCCAATGAAAATTGCCAAACCAGACTGTTAAAAAGCCTAGGGCAGCTGAAGACTACAACAGTAGACTGAGGTGCAGTGGGTAAGTCATGGATACTTTGCAAAGCCAAGATAATAGTTGAGCTTCTGTACTGAATGGTTTTATGAATGATTTTTACCTCAAGCCTCCACCAGCTCCCATGGGCTTCTTACAATCAATGCGAACTTATGTTACTCCAACCACCCCTCTGGCCCTTTATAGCCCTTAAGCAAACTTAGTGCCAATCCATTCCATCTCAGTTCCTACCAACCACCATTTACCCTTACATCCTCTGTGGGGCCTTACCAACTAACCACATGGGCAGAGTGCAGGATCAATCCTGAAATCAAATAAAACTAAGTCTTAAGTACCTATTTATGAATTCACAATTAAAACAAAGTCCTCCCATTGATTAAAAAAATCACTGCAGTTAACCTCCTTTAGCTACTTAATCCTTTCTAAAAACAAGTATTTGTAATCATAGTCCCACTTCAAAGAACTTTTAAGACTATGGAGTTGTAAATCAAACTGTGCTCTGATGGGCATTTTGTTGGAATAAGGATAGGCTTGGCAAGCAGCACAAATCCTATAATGATAAAGTTGTGTCAACAAAATGAAATTGATTTTTTTTTCAAAAATTAGGAACCAGCAGATGCACTGAAAATTCCCTTGTCTGTGTTAATAGTACCTCCGACAGCTTGACAGTTTCAATGAGTTTACCCACTGTTTACGCACATTCATGTCCAGTTTTAACATCCCAAAGAGCACTTAACCTCACCCAAAGAGCACTCTATTTCTCCCAAAAAAGTCTCTGAATGTATCCAAAAGGGTATCCAACCTCTCCAAATAGTTTGGCAGTTTTAAGTCTTCTCCTGCATATGTTCCACACATGAAACTGCCTCTATGAACTGTGTATATCCAAAGTGTGACCCGACGTCCAAGCACCCCACCCACCCCATAAAATGATGGGAATTCGGCCCAAGTTCAAAGACACCTGGATTTGGAATCCTACTGCAATATTGGCTAAACGCAAGACTCTCACCATCTTGGCAAAAATATAGGCCCATGAGTCTCCAAAATGAAAACCCTGGAAGATTTATCTAAAGAATGCAGTGCATCAGTGGCAGGAGAGCAAAAAGAAAGCATTTTTAATATACGTGACATTCATACACTTCTGATTTTGGACTGTTGGCCTCTGGGAGGCTATCACAGAAAAATATTACGTATATTATGTGAAATAAGCCACAAAAACAGAGCGCTGTCTCTTTCATCCCAAGACTATAGATCAGTGTCAGAATGATTTCAATTAACTAATGAGGACAGGCAAGGCAATTAATATTGGCACAAGAAACACATTAATGGTGAAGGAATCAATTAAGCTACAATCTAACTGGGTGACTAGCCATCCTGCTTCATGGTACAGAACTTTACAATCACATTCTCCAATTTAAGAGTATATTACCAATACCACTCTCTGATGTGATGTGTCAAGTTTGTCTAAATTGCCAGCTATTACCTGGAATTCCCCCAATCCTTTAAATGAGAAACCAGAGCAGAGTGTTTGTGAAGACCATGGAGACTAGAGCAACCATCTGGATAGTAGAAAGCTGTTACCTTCCAATGAGCAGGATAAAGAGCAGCTACTCTCCATAGAAAAGGCAGTGAGAAACGTTAGAAGGCAAGTGGCAGATCAGTAGGTGTACAGCTGTGTGTTAAACATGATGACCTGTAAAACTGTGTGTTTAGCTCGAGATGATCAATGGTCACTCTCCCACTCTTGCCCAACTCGAAGAGGATGATCTATTACTAAATCCATGTCAGACATCCTGGGATCGGTGAAATATACTTCAGAACGTCTGCACTGCATGTTGTTCAATTCAACAAATTGAATCAATTTATTGAAGTACAGAAGTACATTTTGAATCAATGTATTGATCAACCACTTAAATCAAAATGGGCAGGACCAAAACAAAAAGACTCAAGAATTATAGCAACAGCTCGAAGAGTCCAATAGGCGAAGAACTTCCAACTGATGGGTGATTCCTTTAAATAGATTTTGTGAGTATTTCTCCCTGTTGCTTAACATGTGCTTAGTCTTCTTAATTCATTCAAAGGGTGTGCACTTCACCGGCTGAGTTAACATTTATTGCCCATTCCTAGTTGCCCTTGAGAAGGTCATGGTGAGCTGCCTTCTTGAACTACTGGAGTCCATTTGGATTCCAAATATCCTCAATGCTGTGTAGGAGGGGATTTCAGTAATTTGACCCAGTGACATTGGGATGGAACAGCAATATATATCTCCTCTGGTCCAATCCTGCCTCTAATGCAAGGTAAGTGATATCATAGAATGCCTACAGTATGGAAACAGGCCATTTGACCCATCAAGTGCACACCAACGCTCCAAACACCATTCCACCCCAGCCCCAGCACTACTCCCTATCCCTATAACCCTACATTTCACATAGCTGACATAACTAGCCTGCACATCCCTGGACACTATGAGGAATTTTGCATGGCCAATACACCCTAACCTGCACATCTTTGGACTGTTGGAGGAAATCCACGCAGACACGAGGAGAATGTGCAAACTCCACACAGACAATCACCAGAGGGTGGAATCAAACCCAGGGCCCTAGTGCTGTGAAGCAGCACTGAGAGGCTGTGCCACCCTTGTGCTGGCATTGTTGGTATGTTGGTATTGAAACAATGGATCTATGCAAGTAGGGTAACAGACCAAGCAAGAGAATGCAGAGCCATGCTAAATGCTTCATGGCACTTCAGGTCAAACGATGTGACCATTTTGCATGATTTACAATATAGTGTCAGTAAGCAGCACACAGGGCGTTGGAACGGAGGTAGGGGATTTAGATGTCCCTTGACTTGCCACTCACTCTCAGCTTTGTTGTGCAGAAGAGGCTGATGTTTAATATCATGAAGAGGTCGAGATGGATGGAGGGATGCTGTAATTGAAGATTCAAACCACATTTGAGGAAGCGGCCATAGAGATCACTGAGGTACAGGCCAGCTATGTATCGCTGACAGCAAGATAGGAGTAACCAGATATCAGAACAAAGGTGACTCCAAGCTGCAGTTGAGACATGGGCACACAAGAGACGAGCATGAGATGGTAGTGACCTGTGAATACTGTGCTGAAACTAAATAAGTTTCTTTTTGTTCTTCACTACCGGCCCTTGAATCTGAAGCTATGGCCACGTTTGGTAGATGACAGCAAAGACCTGAAGATGCTGACCATCAGGACTGAACAAATGCATTGTCACCTGCCTGTGTCACACTCTCCTGCAGCGCAGTCACTCTCTCATGGACTTTGGAGTGGAGATTCGAGGGGTTCAGTGGATGGTGATAGGTAAGGTTCCTGATAGTGGGTGGTCAATTAGCAATTGGGTCCATTCTGAGCTCCAGACTAAAGCCAAGTCTGTGGTATCTGCTACAGCAAGCCCCTGGAAATGCAAAGGCAAATAGTGGAACTTCTGACGCAGAAGCCAAAGGCTACATGAAACTTAACACGGAAGATTGAGGAGCTCACCAAGTCATGTTTCTTCCATGACTTAGAAATATAGAGTGGTACCAACAAATGGAGAGCCAGGTCTAGCAAACAACTGAATTCTGTCACTTTGGCCATGGGATCTAAACAGTAGTAACTAAGCAAGAGGAGGATGAGACATCTAGGCCATCCCCACTTGGTGCCCTTTCTTCTCAGAGAGACTAGGAGGTGCTATTACAACCAAGATAGGAGAGATGCAAGTACTAACTGCCCTGGACTCCCAAAGTGAATGGTTGCTTCCCATCCCCTCTGCTGATTAATACTGTATCTCTGGTGGGTAGAGGGACCCATTGTAAGAATTCCACAGTAGGCCAAAGCCCTCAGAGCTTTGTCTCACAAAAGAAGGGCTGCTAAAGTGATAACAGTTATGGGACATTGCTCACTATAGCCTGCCTCCTCATCAGCTGAGATCACTCCAAAGTGTAACTGGAAGAGAAAACCTAAAATCTCAAGAGGGCACAGTTGTGGCACATGTTTTCAGTCCCTGTACATTTCTCCAGCTATATATGTTTCACATTATACAACTGGTCCTCATTTAAGGTTGTGGCTCAATTCCTGTAAATCATGACTTTAATTGAAACAATTTTAAGTGAAGCATTGACTCCCTTCCATATAAATCAGATCAACAAAGTGTGGCACATAGCCTTTCTAAACATAAGAACTTCTTAGAGCTGTCAGCAATATTGTTTATCTGTGACAAATTATTCGCCTTTTGATGTTACTTCTTTGAAATTACAATTTCTTGCTTGTAGGCCTCATCTCTTGCCCAAAGTTCCTTCAAAGTTAATTGTTCTGCAATAAGCAAAACCCTCTCCTGAGCTATTTGTCCAATAGTTGTTCACCAGTATGACACGGTTTACATTTCCAATAGGCCTCCTCCAGGTAGTTTTTTAAATTCATTCATTGGATGTGGGCATTATCAGCTGAGCCAATATTTGCTGCCAATCACCAGTTCCCTTGAGAAGCTGGTGGTGAATTGCCTAACAAACCATTGCAACCCATTTGGTGTTGTTATATCCATCATGCTGTTAGGGACAGAGTTTCAAGATTTTGACCCAATAACACCGAAAAGAATGGTGATTTATTTCCAAACAGGTTGAGTGGCCTGGAGAGGAACTTCCAGCTGGTAGTGTCACTGTGTATCTGCTGCCCTTGTCCTACTAGATGGTAGCAATCACGGATTTGGATGGTGCTGGCTCAGGAGCTGCTGAATCTCTGCAGTCCATCTTGCAGATGGTACAGACTGTGGTGTCAGTGGTGGAGGGAATGGAAATTGGCAGATGTGGCTTGAATAAAATGGGCTGCTTTGCGCTGGATGGTGTCGAGCTGCCTGAGTGTTGTGGAGCTGTCCTCACTCAGGTACAGATGCTGGTGTTCCCAGGTTAGGATATGACTGCAGGATTTTAACAATGCCAGCAGCTGTTTGATAGCTGATGGTGCCTGATGTTTCTAATTTACTGGACACCTCAAAGACTTTTCAAGTGAACAAATCAATTGCGGTATTTTGCAGGGGAAGCAACAATCCATCAACAACTGCTAAATTCTAACATGGGGTAAAATTTTCACTAAGGTCTGTGTAACTCCAATACCAGAATTAAATAGGGATCACAGTGCAATCGCAGTCAGTGGCTTTTCCCAAAATTGCTCAAATCGTGATCAAAGGACGGTTTTTCATCCAATTAAATCTACTCTGGGTGGGCTCTCAAAGCGGGAGGGCCAATAGGAGACCAATAGATGATTCAGCAGACTGCCCTTTCAGGTGGGAATGAGAGAGGGTTCTTCCAAATGGAGTTTTCCTTTATCAAAGATTTTAAAATGTCAAATAAGAAGGCAGTCTAAGTAGCTGCTAACCACCATTGTGAATGGGGCTACCTGTTCATAGGGAAGTTTATAGTTGTAGCTGTGTCCGAACACACATGCCCAATACGTTCAAGGACCAGCAAGCTGACTGAAAGGTTTCAGTCAGTGACCGACAGTCATAGAGTCATAGAGATGTTCAGCAAGGAATCAGACTCTTAGGTCCAACTCATGCATGCCAACCAATATCCTAAATTAATCCAGTCTCATTTGCCAGCATTTGCCCCATATCCTTCCAAACCCTTCCTACTCATACACCCATCCAGATGTCTTTTAAATGCTGCATTGTACCAGCCACCAACTCTTCCTCTGGCAGTTCATTCCATACACACACCACCCTTTGCATGAAAAAGTTGCCCTTTAAATCTTTCCCTTCCTACCCTCAACCTATGACCTCTAGTTCTGGATTCTCCCATCCCAGGAAAAATATCTTATCTATTTACCTTAACCATGCCACTCATGATTTTATAAACCACTGTTAAGGTCACCCAACAGCCTCTGATGCTCCAGGGAAAATCATTGGCATTAATTGATACTTAAATCACATTAATTGGCTTCCCACTTGCATCCTACCTACCTGTACATTTGCCCCTATTGGAAGCTAAAAGTTCTGCTCAGTTTGATATACAGCAGCCATTTTATATAAATTGAATTTTGAAAGCTAAACGAGCAGAGCAGAACAATGAATGCGACTTCTCAGGGAAGAAAGGTCCATGAAAATACTAACCTTGCATTACTGAATGAGCAGTGGTAGATTGACCCTTAGTTAACAAGGGAGTCAAAGTTTATCAGGGTGAGTGGGAACATAGGTTGAAGCTACAATCAGATGTGTGACTTATCGCTGTGACAATCACAGCAACGACTTAAGTGTATGGCAACAGGTTCGAGGTGCTGAAATGTCTCCTAATGCTCTTGATGTGAATGTTTGCATGCACTTAATACGCAACTGTAGAGAAAGAAAGAATTTGCATTTATATAGTGTTCATCCCAGGCTAGATGCATTGATGGTGAACTGACTGATCTAGAAAAAACATACCCTGCAATCTTGACATGCTGTGATGTCCAGAATGAACTGAGAGTAGGACTTCTGCCCCTTACTGTATCTGATTGGCCAGCAGTATCTGGACTCAGCAGTGGGTGCTACTGAGACTGCAAAGAGATCCCAGGAAGAAGAAGGACCCAGTCTAAGGGACATTAAGCAGCTTTGAACAAGGAGGGTTTGGGCACCCTATTGAGTGAGGGATGGAGTAGTTTGCATTTTCAAGCCCAGGTGAGGATGGACAAATTGAAGTATCATCTTGGACACACAGAATTCCCGAAAAGGTGTATCCTCTCTTTCTGCCATTTGCTCTTAGATGGTGACCAAGCAGATTCACCACTCTCACCGACCTGCCTATGCCAACTGCATTATGGTACACAGAGTGTGATGTCCTGGTCGGCTGATTTGTTAACAAGCTCAATTGCCCATAAATAATTTATTTCAAAATGGAAGCCATTTTACACCATTCCCTCTGCCATATTATGGGGACTGGATTGGTGGTGGTGGGGGAGTTGGTGAGAGATGGAAAGGCAGTTGGCTAGGGATGAATAATATCTTTTACTCATGTTGGTGAGGGGATAAATATAGATTTCCCGGTCTTCACTGAAAGTGCACCAAAAAACCTTTCATATTCACTTGAGAGGGCAGAGGGACCTCAGTTTAAAGTCTCATCCACAATCTCAAGAGCATTGCACTACTTCCACACTCCACTTGTGCCAACCTGGATTTGTTCCAAATCTCTGGAATGAGACTTGAACCCCAAACTTGTTGATACAGTGATGCAAGTGTGACTACTATAGAGTGACGGACGTCAGCTGCCTGTAACATCTGAGGAGTAACCCTTTTGGTGATGTTATGTGTGAATATCATTCACATCATTACTTAGAGTGGCTTCACAATGACTTACTCTTGGAAGGGTTTTGTGCGGGAATCATTCCAGAGGGGTTAAAAACAGGTGCATTCACCAGTCTGGAAGCGTTACCTCTTGTGGTTTTTCAACCAGACTTCTTCTGAGCATCAACTAGAGGGAAATAATTATTGTACAGTCAGTTTGTGACTAAAATGCTAAGGCCTAAATGACCTTATGACATAGAAAACGCTTTAGAATGTGATCATTTTATGAATCCTTTCACACAATGGACACACAAGAGGCAGATGAATGGGCTCCTCTCACCTTACAAATTCTTCCATTTTTCAAACAGACAGATCAGTTTGGTGCCTTATTATTCACTGACTCACAGAGTCCCTGTCCACCACAACAATTACATTTCTGCAATTTTCTAGCCGGCTGTTGGACTATCAGATCCGTGTGCTCTTGCTGAACTCTTCAATCAAGGTGTAAAAACAATTTGAAATCAGTTTCATCAAATGTAGCAGAGTAAAGAAGAGTTAACGCAGAATACTATTGAATATATAATGACAGATATTGATAACTGCGATCAGGCCACAATTTCACAATGTTCACAAACTTCTTTTGCAGGTTGTGAAATAATCATGGATAACTATTTGTGAAATAATCATGGATAACTATTTGAATTTCGCTACTTCATTGTTCTGGTTTTCTAAAATGGAAATTTGAAGAATGTCTTTTGTCAGACTATGGGCACAGACATTCGGATTAACCTTGGAACAAACCCAACTGACATTCCCAGCCAGAAATCCAAGTCTGGAATCTATCGATTACATCCATTGGAGGAAACTATGGTACAATCCATTCAGTGCGGGAGAGCTGCTGCAGGGCAAAGCAGAGTCAGCTGATGCATTTTGTAATAGTCCTAAGGCCATGTTTGAGTAGAACCAGGCTAAGTGTGAGGAGGTAGTGGTCCCAGATGGGCATTTAACAATGTAATGTGCCAAGTGGGTAAGAGGGCGGAGTGACAAGTGGGCCAGAGGGGTGTTGGTTATCATGTGGGTGAGGAAGTTGAACTACCTGGTAAGTAAGGGTTTAGGGTGCCAAGTGGGTGATTTGCCAGCTACTAGGATGCCAGATAAAGGAGGGGATGAGGGCCAAATAAGTTAATGACAGTTTAAGGTAAAATTGGGGGGGGGCGCAGTTATATCAGGTTTTGGGGTCAGACAAGGGTAGTCAATGTGGCTTTTGCCCAGATTCACTCTTCCTGATATCCAGTTACTTGATCATTTTCTCTGATTCAGGGATGCCTGCTCTCTATTTCTCTGGAGGGGACAGGCAGCCTTCACAATTTCACTTCTTGTATGTAGGGATAAACCCACTCTCAATCGGGTTAATCCCAGCAACAGTGCATGAAACCCTTAAATAGTTATTGAATGGTCTCAAATGGTGATTTGACAGGAAGGTTGACAATGGGTCTTGCTGTCCAGAAATTAATTCCAGTGGATGTGGGAAGGTTATGGGATACAATGACATAAATCTCCTTCCATCCCCTCAACTCACCACCAATGGCAGCAAAAGTTTTCATTCTTACTCTCCACACAATCTATTGATTTTATTTTTGGCAAAATTCTTTTAGTCAGTTTTCACTCTAAAAACTTAAAAATATATCATTTGTGCAACATCTTTGACAATATCTAGATAACTGGAAATGTATTACATTCAGTTAAGAACCCGTGAAATTGATCATTTTGTAATACATGAAATGAGGTAGCCAATTTGCTCAACAATAAGTTCTATGGGAAAACGTGTTTTAATAAAGTTGATTGAGGGGTAAATATTGGTGACAGCAACAGCAGGAAATCCCATTTTCTGTTTTGAATTGGATCCACTCATAGGCAGATCAGTGAAATAACTCCACAAAAGTTAGTTTCCCATCACCAAGTCACCCTTTATTTACACATGGTGCTCCCTCAGAGTCAGCTCTCAGAGTGAATAGAAACTCTGTTATTCTTGTTCCTATCTGTCAGCCAGGACTCCCTGATTGGACCAGATTAACATCCCCAATAGGGAACTCATATTCTATGAAGTCCACCTGGCTGACCTCGTTGCAATCACCACAATGGGGTTACTGTCTCATCTAACAGGCAGTGCCTCTGACAGTGCAGTATTCCCTCAGTACTGCACTGGATTGTCAAGCTGGATTCGATTCTTCATAGAATCATAGAATCCCTACAGTGTGGAAGCAGGCCCATTTGGCCCATTGAGTTTACACTGACCCTCTGAAGAGAGTCCCACCCAGACGCATGCCACTCCCTGTAACCCTGCATTTCCCATGGCTAATCTACCTAGCCTGCACTTCTCTGGATACATTGCACAATTTAGCATGGCCAATCCACATAATCTGCACATCTTTGGACTGTGGAAAGAAACCGGAACACTCAGAGGAAACCGACACAGACACAGGGAGAATGTACAAACTCCACACAGACAGTGACCGGAGGCTGGAATTGAACCCGGGTCCCTGGTGTTGTGAGAGCTTTGTGTGAATAAGCTAAGCAACACTGGATGCTAGTCATTGACCAGAATTAGGAATGGGTTGCTCATGCAGGAGAGGAGTTTTGTGTTTCAATTGTCATCTTGTTGTCATCAATTCTAGCTATAATCAGCAGTTTGCTGTCTATTTGAAAATTACCTTACTCAGTATTGGGCAATACTAATGTTGTGACCTCAGCTGAGATTATTACGGACAACTCAGATTCCAGACAGGATCCCTGTTTGAGAGATTATAATTGTATTTGGCTTGTTGTGGTTTCCTGCTGAAATGTAAGTGTGCAATATTTCAAACTTTGCTTTAACATCACAACAGAAGTTTTTAACAAAAGAAATGACAAGAAAATAGAATAAGCTAAACTATCTACTTATAAAAACTTCAAAAGTTGGAAATGCACAATAAAAGTACAATCCTATCAATCCTAAAACTCTCCTTTATAAATTGAAAAGATATAGTATAGTTGAATAATCAAAGCACCAGTCATATAATAGCCACAACAGAATTCCTGCATCTAACACCTTAGTAAGTTTGTGACTTTAGCTTTTAAACTGCAACTTCAAATTGCTTCTTCCTGAAGCTCCTACACACCTAGTTTCAAAGTACTCAGCTTACTAGTCCTTTCTAGGTTTTTATATCAACACTTCTCTCCTGGAACTAATACTAACTTCTCATGCAAAGGCAATCAAATTCACTAAATCTATCGATCCTTTCTCAGGACCATGACTGTATGCCCAGACATCCTGTTCCAAGGTCTTCACAAGACTAACACTATCCAAAGTCAAAAGAGAAACTAAATCTCTCAAGTTATGAGTGTTTCTCTTAAGCTTTCAAAAACCCAAACTCCAAAAATCTCTAACAAACCTTGAGGGATCATTATTTACAACGCTGGGTCACATACACTTGGAAGTAAATTAAAATCCGTCAGTGCATAAATCCTTTCACTCAGGCTTCACAAACTGCTTTAAAAAGAAATCGCCATGGTTACAGAAATACTTGCATGTTGATCGTTAACTTCAGACATGCAAAAATCCCAGGCAGTTACTCACCAAATAACGTGAAACATTATACAGAAAAATTCAAAAGTTTATATCATACTAACAGGCTGAACATTTCTTACGCAGCCAAGGAACTGGTGCGATTATTTTGTGATCTGTTGCTGTTTTTGTGGTGAACATTTTCCTATAATGCTGTTGGATAGGGGTTTTCAGTATTTTGACACAGTGCAACTGGAAGTAGGACAATATATATCCATGTTAGGATATGGTATGATTTGAGAAAGAAATACTTGCATTTATGTAGGACTTTTCATGATTACAGCTCATCCCAGAGTGCTTCACAACCAACTAAGTACTTTTGTTAACATATAGTCATCATTGTAATCTATAAAAATGTGGTGATTGATTCACACACAGCACCGTAATGAGACGACTGACCAAATAATCTGCTTTAACGATTGTGGTTTAAGGACCGAATACTTCAGTTGCAAGAATAGAAGTATAGACTACTTTCCAAATAGTTCCGGATTCTATTAAGTTTAATATGCAGGCTCAGGTGGTGGTTAGGAATGCAAATGCAATGTTAGCATTCATTTCAAGAGTGCTAGAATACACAAGCAGAGATATGCTGCTAAGGCTGTATAAGGCTCTGGTCAGACCACATTTGGAATATTGTGAGCAGTTTTGGACCACTCATCTAATGAAGGATGTGCTGGCTTCGGAGGGGATCCAGAGTATGTTCACAACAATGATCTCAGGGATCAATGGCTTGTCATATGAGGAGCGGTTGAGGACTCTGGGCCGGTACTCAATGGCATTTAGAATGATGGGGGAGTGTCTGATTGGAATTTAAGGAATAATGGGAGGCCTGGATAGAGTGGAGAAGGAAAAGATGCTTCCACTGGTAGGAGTGACTAGGACCCAAGAGCACAGCATCAGAATCAAGGGATAGAATGGAGATGAGGAGGAATTTCTTCAGAGAGTTGTCAATCTGTAGAACCCATTGGCAAGAACTCTGTGAAGGCCAAGCCATTGAGTTTATTTAATACAGAGATAGGTAGATTCATTGTTAGTAAGGGGATCAACGTTTATGGGGAGAAGGCAGGAGAATGGGGTTAAGAAAAACATCAGCCAGCATCGAATGATGTGCTGAACAGCCTAATTATGCACAGATATCTTATGGTCTTATGGATAAGTATTGAACAGAACATTGAGGAGAACTCTTTTAGATTACATTACAGTGTGGAAACAGGCCCTTCGGCCCAACAAGTCCACACCAACCCGCCGAAGCGCAACCCACCCATACCCCGACATTTACCCCTTACCTAACACTACGGGCAATTTAGCATGGCCAATTCACCTAACCTGCACGTCTTTGGACTGTGTGAGGAAACCGGAGCACCCGGAGGAAACCCACGCAGACACGGGGAGAACGTGCAAACTCCACACAGTCAGTCGCCTGAGGCTTTTCACTTCTTGAGAACATTGCCACGGAATCTTTCATGATCATCTGAGAAGGCAGATAGATTTTAATAGTTAATATCTTATCCAAAAGAGGGACAAAGGAACTTAGAGGTGCTGACGTATGGTCATATACATATAATATGTTTGGTTTTCTAGATAGGGGAGTTCACAGGTTTGGGGAGTACTGTCAGAAGGAGCCTTGGTGAGTTGCTGTAATGTATCCTAATGATGGCACAGACAGCATCTATGGCACACTGACGAAGAAGGAATGCCTATTTTCGCCAGTGGATTGAATACTGGCAACCAGTCTGTACATATCAGAAGTACAGAAAAAAACCCAGAAAGTCTTGAGTAAACCCAGGATTTAGGCAGGCTGTGGAGAATAATATGGAAACAATCCCTCACAACCACCACCTACAGCTGTGTGTGGAAGAAACGGCTTTAAGTTAATACAGTGGGTGCCTTGCACTCCACAGTTGCTTCATAAATTCCACTGTTCCCTGAGAGGAGACTGCTGAAGAAGCTGTGGTCAGAACGCTCCCTGCATTCTGAGCATGACCCCACTGTCAGCCAGTCTGTCAGCAGTCTGGGAGACCACAGAAAATGCAGCGGAATTCATAATCCCCTGCAGGCTCAGACCCGTGCTCATTGGGCTGAGGCCAATTGAGCCTAAATACTGGAAAAGGAGCTGTCGCTTTCCCCAGCAACTCTGAGACTCATTCTCAAAATGGGTCTGGTAAACACAGCAAGATGCATTCTACTTCTTCATGATGAAGCATAATTCTCCCCAGAGTAGATATGGGGGTCATGATTTGGAGGTGCTGGTGTTTAACTGGGGTGTACAAAATTAAAAATTGTGCGCAACCACCTGACGAAGGAGCGACGCTCCGAAAGCTAATGCTTCCAATTAAACCTGTTGGACTATAACCTGGTGTTGTGTGATTTTTAGCTTTAGATATGGAGTGAAAGCTTTCTGGAATGTTAGAGCCAGACACTTGAATCACTTCCACACCTTGATTGATTGCAAAGTGATATGTTCTGCTGTACAACTAGAAAACTTTATGTAATGTCAGTGTGGACTTCATGGGTGGAATGCTTTCTCACTGTAGGATTCTATAAACTTAAATGCAGTCAACCCCACTACCCAGTGCTGCTGGGACTCTGGAAATCTCAATGACTGACTGCTCATAAGAAAGGCCTACAAATTGCCCTGGCCCCAGTCAGGCACATTCTAATATTTCTTTCCCCCTTGTTATATTTTTCCAGATGACCGCTCCTGTCACCTTTTGTACTGTGTACTGGTTACTTGAAGTAGTTCACTGCTATTATAATTTATTTGTTTTTGTTTCATTTTGAACCTTTCTAGTGATTGGAGACATAGGATATACCTACAAGTAGTATCTACAGAAGATGCATTGTTCTTTGATAACAAGAAAGTTTGTAGCATGATAGCAATAAATGCAACTCTATTTGGTAAGGCACAATGATGAGAACCTAAGGGAGCTGGTACAGATACATCTGCTCCCTCTGAGTCTTATCTCTCCCCAAGACTACGTGTGACATTAGTAGAATGGGTGGACCCAACTAAACATGAACATTAAGTCTTCAGTACCATTGTCATGAGCAAGATTCCTCATGTTGATCTAGAAATCTTGGAGAAAACAATTATCAGTTACAGAATTGCTTCAAAGCTGACATTAAATCTGAAACTGAACAAGTTAGTGCATGATTGCATTTGCCAGGTCTTGGAACAAATTTCTAAACTATCAAAAAGCTGCAAATACTGTTGATGAAGTTTAAAAACTATTTGGTAATTCTTTTAACCTGGAGCAAAGAAAGTCATTGGGCAAGCAAGATTTTACCGAAGTTTTTCCAAATGCTTACCAATTATCCTCTTGGTGACTATGCAACCATATAAAAACTCTTTTGGATCACTGATGTCTTTAGGAAGAAAATAGACCATCCTTACCTGGTTTGGCCAGTATGTGACTCCAGATCACGGCAACATGGTTGATTCTTACCTATCGCAGGCAATTAGGGAAGGTGAATAAATGTCAGTAGCCACACATGCAGACAACAAGCAACATGAATTCGACTGGGACAACACTACTATCATAGGGCAAGCCAGACAGAGAACAGCCAGGGAATTCCTAGAGGCATAGACCATCCTTACCTGGTTTGGCCTGTATGTGACTCCAGATCACGGCAACATGATTGATTCTTACCTATCGCAGGCAATTAGGGAAGGTGAATAAATGTCAGTAGCCACACACGCAGACAAGCAACATGAATTCGACTGGGACAACACTACTATCATAGGGCAAGCCAGACAGAGAACAGCCAGGGAATTCCTAGAGGCATGGCATTCATCCACAAACTCCATCAATAAACACATCGACCTGGACCCAATATACCAACCACTACAGCGGACAGCTGAAACTGACAACCGGAAGCGGCAGGGACAGACCACTATAAACACCGGAGGAAACATCAAAGAAGCGCTTCGCGGGGGGCTCCCAAGCACTGATGATGTCGCCTAGCCAGGGGACAAAACGTTTGCAACAAAACCACAACAACGAGCACCCGAGCTACAAATCTTTGCACAAACTTTGAATACCCACATCCCCATGAAAACACTAAAAAAAAACTGTGTTACAGAAGATAGTGAAGACAATGCTAGAAGAGGATTATTCAAGCAAAATTAGTGACTCCATGACTCAAACTGAACAGAACATATTTACATCAATGGTATTTCATTCATTTTAAGCTTAATACAAGACTGAGAGTCACTATCCCGACAGATCAGGTACCATGGTTGAAGAAATAGAGGTTAGAGGCTTCAAAGCTTAAACTGCATAATCCAGATGGAAAATAAAAGGTATGCTATAGGCAACCCCACCAGCCTACAACAGTTGAAAATGTACATGTAGTTCACAGTCACCTCTTCACAAATTTTCGACGACATGTATGTCTTGGCCTGAACATTCTTATGGTAGCAGAAGGAGTTGAATTCATTCCATGAGAACAATGGTTCAGAAACAAGCCAATGTTAACCAAGTGGTCATGGAGCTGTAAATAAAAGATTAACCTGCGAGGGACACACATTGGCGATGTCACAGAACTAACAATCCACAACCCCATATTGATGTTGGAATCCCACCATAGCAGATGGTGAAATTCAAATTCAATGAAAATGGCAACCAAATAACCATTGTCAGTTATTCTAAAAACCACATGGTTTGCTGATGTCATTTAGAAGGAAGTCTGCCACCCTTACCTGGTCTGGCCGACATGTGACTCTAGATCCAGAGCAAATTGGTTAACTCTTAACTGCCCTGTCAGGCAGTTAGGGATGAACCTCTGGCATCGTCAGTGATACCTCCATCGCGCATGGAAAGAAAAATAATTGGGCTTCTCAGAATTGTGGCAGAGCCCGAGTGAAAGGTGGAGTCTAGTGAGATTACCAAGGTTAGCACAAGAGAATTTTTTCAGCTTGTCAACAGGAGGGGATTTGCAGACTTTAACGGCATGAGGAAACTGGTTTCTCTTTGTATCCTCACCGAAAAACATTGTAACTGTCGTCTCTCAAAGCAGAATGGTCAATGCCAGCAACAAAGATAGTGTTGATTGTGTAACAGACACAATAACATGAATGAGGGTATGAAAACTTTTATTTCACCATAGAGGATCTTCAGATGGCAAAATAGGACATCCCAACCAAATCAACAAGTTGAAGTAAAGAGCTTCTCTACTTTTACTTCAGATTGAGAGAAAAGATTTGTTTGAGTGAAATGGAGATGAGTTGCACGTGCCTCCATGTAAACTAGACCAATGTCCATAGATTCAGGACACAAAGGTCCCCAGTTTAAATGTCCAGTAGATTCAGAGAACATCAGGACTCACTGATGAACTGCTGTGTTTTCTCGGCTCCATTCAGTGAGGATGCTCACAGAGGGTGGGCCTGCTGCAAGGAGCTCACCAGTGCCTTCGCCCAGCTTCGCAGGGACAAAGCTTTCGGACTGAAGATGCTGCCTGTTTAGGACAGGCGTTTAGGACATCCTGGGGAGCAATTACATGTTGGGCCTGGAGGAATATTTAATTGAATGCCCTCCTCATGGGCTCATCGTTCTACTGCTAAAGTGTGGTAACTCTACACTCTCTTCTTTCACAGCCAAGATTACAAAATCTTTGCCAAGCCCATAGTTTTCTACCTTGGGTAGCATGCTGGATCACATGGTTCACTCGGACGGGTCCTCCATGGTCACAGATCAGGCCGTATGTGATAACATCCACATGGTCATCTGATCCACCATTCCCAGGGGAACTGGTCTGACAGTCACCTTCTTGTCCCTTGATCAGGAGAAACTGTACGACATGGTTGATTATGAGTAATTATTCCGGATACTGTAAGAATTTGGGATTGGGTTTGGCCAGAACTAACTTCTGTTGCAGAGTGTGCAGTGAAGATTAATGGGTTGTTGAGGGTACTCATTTGGTTTGGAAGAATTGTGCATCAGGGCTACCCTTTGTCTGATTAGTTAGATTTAGTTTGCATGGAGCCTTTCCCTGCACCTTAACAAAATAACTTATTATTTAACTGCTACTCATCAACTGTTCCAATACAGTGCATCCCATTAACACATCCTTGACAAAGGCAAATTCAGCAAAACAGATTTCCCTCACTTACTATCTCCACTAATCCAGCAGAAAGGAAAACCGAAAACCTGACTCTCACAGCAGAGAGAGAACTTGAGCTTTTTGCAGAAGCAGAGAGAGAGAGAGAGATGTATCTAGCAGCTTCAACTCCAAGCAACCCAACTTCAACAACTGAAAGCAAAACTAAAACCCTAGGTCTGTGTGAGCCTGACTGCACCCATTCATGCTTCTTTTATCTAATTAAAAAAAACTATTTGCTCTGTTTTCCATAGAGCAGACACCTTGGCACCATATTTACAACATCCCTCCTCAAGAGAAATACAACACCACAAAACCCTCTTCAAGGCACATATCGTCATATGCTGTTGAGTTAAGTCTCCTGCTTAGGGAAGGCAGTCAGCTGCTGGTGTGCCATTGCATCCAGGCCATGACTTTCAGACCTTCAGACCCTGCAGCAACACTTTTTATAGTGAGCCCTCTCCCAGGTGGTGTCCGTTAGTGATATATTTGTTTCATCAGGGCCACAGCATCAAGAATAATGACATGCAGCTTTGTGAATCACTCTGGTTTCCATAATTCTTTTAGGAGTTGCTTGTGTTGCATCAAGACCTGATCTAGATTTGAGTTAGGGTCACCTCACACTGGAACACTCCTCACTTGGACTTCCCACTCAGGAGTAGAGGCTGTCATTGGGAACTCCGCCCAAGAATGAACAATATGACTGTACGTGACTCATGGAGAAGAAGGCTAGCGGCTGTTGAGGAAAAAAGACTCAGGGATGCATTGGATGAGTGAGCTGAATCATATTGCAGGGAGCTTGATGGGTGAGTGTTGGTTTGTGTCGAGCTCACAGCCATCCAGAACCACAGAACAGCAATGTTCAATCCAGAGAACAGCAGCTCAAATGTGGTGAACTTCCATTGGAACTACCCCTGTTCAGGTGGAATCGCAGATTGGCCCTTCGGGCACAAACTTCCCTCGATGCCTCATGATCTGTACGGCCTCAGGGAAATTCCCTCCATGTCCTTAAGACTGCTGTCCAAGCTGCTGTTCCAAACCTTTTACTTCCTCACCCTCATCCACTGTCTGGACATGCCCTGGCATTCCTTGTTGCCATCCAGCAGCGACAGAGGCCACCTGTGGAGGGCTCTCTACAACAGACCCCTCCCTATTTCCATCGGGGTCCTGGAGTGTTGTGTAGAGCGGTGTCATGTAATCATAGATTAATCAGGAGCATAGTTCCTGATGAAGAGCTTATGCTCGAAACATTGATTCCCCTGCTCCTCAGATGTGCCTGACCTGCTGTGCTTCTCCAGCACCACTCTCTCGACTCTAATCTCCAGCATCTGCAGTCCTCACTTGCTCAACCATAGATTAAGCAGATTCATGGACTGCCAGCCTGCCTTAATTATTGCGGTCTCAATGAATAGATTGTAGATAGGATTCAGCCCTATTTTAGTTGATTAAAGAGGCTGCTTCTATATTTTTCAGGGCATTTCAGCCCTATGCTTTGGATACTTGGTATAGAGAGGGATGGGCAAATCAGAGGGCTTCTTCATTTGTCCTGTACAGGGACCTGGACAAGGTGGCCATTACCTGGCAATAAGTCATTGACGGGGTAGTTGCATCCAACTGCCTGCCTCTCTTTCATGGTTCCATCCTCACCAGGGAGAGGCAACTTGCAGTGTCCGGTGTCTGGCAGTACAATTCAAGTGTCCTGTAATCAGCAGGCATTTCAGGGGCAGGGTGCATCAGAATTAGATTTTTAAAATTTCCTTTGAAGTGTTGATTTTTGTTAAAGTATCCTTTTATGCCTGTTTCCTCTAAATTTGTTTAATTTTGTTATTTTAAAACAAGGAAGGATACAGGCAGCAAACTACCTCAATCACCCAACTGCCAGTGATTGGTAACCACAGTCTTATACAACAGTACGTTACAATGTTCAAACTGCGGGTGTTCACATGACCTATCTCTTTAAGCCCCTGTGTAGAAGTAGCTTTGCACTGTAAATAAACTTATTCCAATGGGGAAAGAGCTCTAGTGCATTACTGAAGTCAATCTACAAGATCAAGGAGCATTACTCCTCATTGTCTTCCACTGCCAATGGAGCTATTGAAGTCTGCATGCTGTGGAAGGCTTCCGACCCTCAGCTGCTAGGTACTAGGGGATATGGAACCATGGTGAGTTAATAAAGCTGAAGGAAAAGAAAGAAAGAGTTGCATTTATGTACGGCCATCCATGAACTCAGGATATCTTAAAGTGCTTTAGTACTAATGAAATACATTTGATGTGTTGTCACTATTGTGATGTAGGAAACAATGCCACCAAATTGCACAAAGCAATGGCCTTCAAACAGCAACAATATAACGGCTGAATCAGTGGGTTTCCTGAAATTGGTTAAAAAGTAAATTTTGGCTTGCATGCCAGGAAGAACCCCAGACCCATTTTATAGTTTTTATCGAGTCATAGAGATGTACAGTATGGAAACAGATTCGTCAGTCCAATTCATCCGTGCCAACCCGATATCCTAAATTAATCTAGTTCCATTTGCCAGCACTTGGCCCATATCCTTCTAAACCTTCCCATTCATATACCCATCCAGATGCCTTTTAAATATTGTAATTGTACCACTCTCCACCACTTCCTCTCATTCCATACATGCACCACCCTCTGTGTGAAGATGTTACCCCTTAGGTCCCTTTTATATCTTTCCCTTCTCACCGTAAACCTATACCCTCTAGTTTTGGACTCCACTACCCTGAAAAAAAGACCTTGATTATTCAACCTACGCATGTTCCTCATGATTTTCAAAACCTCCATAACTTCACCCACTCAGCCTCCAATGCTCTAGGGAAAATAGGCCCGGCCTATTCAGCCTCTCTCTATAACTTAAACCCTCCAAGCCCTGCAACGTCCTTGTAAATCTTTGTTTGCATTCTTTCAAGTTTAACAACATCTTTCCTATAGCAGGCAGACAAGAATTGAATGCAGTATTCCAAAAGTGGCCTAATCAATGTCCTATACAGCTGCAATATGACCTCCCAACTCCCATATTCAATGCACTGACCAATAAAAACAAGTGTATCAAATGCCTTCTTCACTGCCCTCTCTACTTGGGACTCCACCTTCAAAGAACTATGAACCTGCACCCCAAAGTCTCTTTGTTTGGCAATATTCCAGGAACCTACCATGGAATGTATAAGCCCTGCCCTGATTTGCCTTTCCAAAATGCAACAGCTCGCATTTATCTAAATTTATAAACTCCATCTGCCACTCTTTGTTCAAATAGTGTCATGCAATCTCTTATGTCCACCTGAGATAGCAGGCAGGAGCTGGCTTTAACATTTCATTTAGAAGATGGAATCTTCAAGAGTGCAGCCTTCCCTCAGTACTCGAGTATCAGCTGAGATTATGTGATGATTCCATCCCTTTGACTTAAACCTACACAGCATAGATCAGCCATGATTGGATTGAGTGGTAGAACAAATTTACAGGGCTGAATGGCCTCCTGTTTCTCTAAGCTCCTAAAAGCATCAGCTGTATTTCCCTGCACTCTGCAGTCCCTAATGTATGAGGAAAACAGACAGAAATGATCAATTGCAATATGTGACTGCACAGAAATATCAATGATTTAAGTATTTTTAATATGGTGGGGGTGCTAGATACAAAACAACTAATAAGAATCATGGGAAAGATTATGTGAAATGACAATATTAATGAAAAAAATCGTCTATAAGCAACAGATCTGCTTCCTTGCTCCAATTATTGCCACCAACAGTGTTTGTTTTAATAGAGACATTTACACCTAACTACCATTTGGCAGGTGTTAACTCTGCAGTCTTCAGTATTACCACATGCTGAGGATTCTGGGACGTCTGCCAAGCTCTCTGGCCTGCATCATGATGCAGTTACTCAACAATGAAGCTGGCCAGTTACAAGCTTCTGATCCTGAAAGTATTTTACTGTGGCCCCTCAATGATCTCTCCCACACTGTTCTATGCTTCTTTGAAATGCATATCTATCTTTATACGAAGATTGCTTTCATATGAATTCTGAAAGATCTCATTTGATGAGCCATGTTGCATCTCAAAAAAACAACCTTCAAAACCATTTGAAGTTTAATCGCCAACATGACTAAGAGAGTTTCTAAGGGATGTACGATCACACATTAAACTATGGAAAAGATGCTCCTGTGCTAAATGATTACCAGACTATGAGCGGAACTATCTTGCAACAATAACAAAAATGATTGTATGCTTTCCACGGAATCCTGAACTCAAAACTGAAAGAGAGTACTTGTTTACGCATTAATCTAATATTTACCCTTTCTATTTTCTTTGCAGCCGTGCGATGAAATACAAGCTCCTGTGACTGGCAGCATTAAGACACAGCTTGGTATAGAGATTAATCTGATATCATTGTATCTTAGTGCAAAGCTCAAAACCCAGCAACAAGTAACTGTGAAATCAAAACAAAAGAAAAAGTAGGGTGGTAGTGCAGTGGATTTTACATTTGCGCAATAGTTAAGCAGGTGATTACAAGTTGACAGAACTTTTACTTCAAATAATAGCAAAATCCTTATATGTTTCAACAGAGTTAAGTCTGTGTTACTGACAATAAATTTAACTTTCCGAGAAACGTAAAATGGAACATATTGATTATCTGTCCAGTTTGAATTCAATAGATGGGAAATTTAAATATAGTGTACAATGGGTGGCTAATTTAATCTCAGCCATTTGACATATTGCCCAAAGGTTAAATTACTCTCGTTATTGCTGACGTGAAATAATTTTTTTTGCAGTTCACTCAGTACTAAAAGCTCTGAATTTAGAGCTGTAGATGTAACTAATTCTCATTATGCTCCTCTGCTGGAAATCCAACAATTCTGGTTGGAGCAGTTGAGCACTACAGAGGTCAATAGGAAATAATTGTCCTTTGATTTAAAATGGCCCTGAGCTCGTTGAGCTCCCTTGGGTTACATTACAGGAAATATTGAGAGGAGGAAGAGCATGAGCCTTGGTGGGTCGTGGGAATAGTAACAGCAATGGAGTGAGTATAGGGTATGGTAGAGAAGATGGTGGCATTTACATTGTCAGAGAGGACAAGGAAATTGACCTTCTTCCTACATTGCTGAAAGTTCCTCCAGACTGCTGAGACTGCACTGACCAGGGTGACAACCTCAGACCAGGCTGACATCATCTGATGTGAGGGCTGCTTCGCTCGGTCTGGGGTGAAAGGACAGCTACCAATGCATCGCCCTGTCCATGCTGACCTCCAGGACTATGTCCACAAAGTGAAGTGCCAATTTTCCCTTTCCAGCCATGCACAGGGCAAATGTCAGGAGCCATCTCCAGACTGGCAATGCTTGTGCCAGTGCACAATGACATTTAAAAATGGTGCAAGCATCAGAGGCTGGTTAATTCGGGACAATCACAACAGTGGCAAGTTATTCTGAGAATGATGAGTAGTAGAATGGGGTGAGGGGTACCACAGTGGTATGATAGGTAGCTAATAAGCAATGTTCCTCTAAACAGTATGGCCACCACCTGCTCGGAGGGTCTGTGCTGATCACCTGCCAGTGTGATTGCCTTCTGGTTTGTAAAATCGCTAATACACACAGATTCTGGGGGACCCATGCAGAAGGAGAAAAGAATTAGAGGGAATGTCGCTAATGGGGTGCATTTGGTCATGTACGGGTGAGAATGTGCTAGGGTTTGCAGGGAGAAAACCTTCATGGAATTCAATGAGACTGAGACAGCCGAAGTACTGTAGCATGCAGTCCATGGTTTGTCTGTTTGTCTGATTGTAAAAGTGCAAGTGGATCCCTGAAGCTATTATTCAAAGTGAGGATGTTAGGTTTAGAGTTAGGTTATATAACACACAATAGGCTAGAAATTGCTAATGTTGGACTAATGTCTCGGTGTATAGTGGATACACACACACCAATTTTGCAGTGGGATAACCTGCAGCTAATCGCTGTAGGCATTGGTCCCATTCCTAAGCAGCTGCACACAAATAAAACAAGCATTAGATTCTTTAAACATGTAAGCAAGAGCCTAATAACTGTTTATGGGTACCATTTCAAGCATGTTTCAGTAAGAAATAGACATCATGGCAACACTATAAAATATTTTGTAACAAAAATACTTTGTGTGGAGCTTGAGACTTCACTACAGTAATGGTCATTTCCCTCACCCTGTCTCTGTAACCTACTCCATTCTACAACAGAACTGTTGTTATGGGCAGATAGCCTGGCATTGCTACCCAGGGGTGGTACGATGAGTCTGAACTAAGTGTGCTGGTGTCATCAGCCCTCTGACCTTTTGGTTCACAGAATTATTATAGACACAGAAAGGAGAAGCCTTTGGAATAGATAATTACAAGCGTAATTTAGGAGACATGGAGACCCAGAGAGGGTGAGAGAAAGAACTGTAGAACTGAGGGTATAGACAACATAGCCAGTGAGGTATACAAGAGGCCCAAATGGAGGGAGACCAGACATTTAGGAGTTTGAAAGGAGTACAAGGATGTTTGGCGATCTCTTGGTGGGGAAGTGAAAGAACAGTTCACTGTGGTCATTGTTATATGCTGGGAAACAGCAGTGTCCTGGAAACTCCAGTAAGATTTATGGTTTTGTTATCTGTTTCAGTGATGCTGGTTTAGGATTTGCGAGGACACCGGGAGAAATCCTCTGCTCTTCTTCAAGTCAGGTGAAGTAATCTTTCATTTATGTTAGTGACCAAGTTTGTTTTTAATTCGCTGGGTTTTTGAAATACATTTGAAGAATGTTTCGATACGATGAGTGGGATCCTTTGCTAGGTTCTTTGAACCTGTGGGCATGCTGGATTGTCATGGTGAGGCTGCAGCATTGAGCTGCTGGTGGATTTTGCAGAATTATTGAGGGTTTTATTTTTCAAATCACATGGTTATGAATGTTCCTGTATATTGTTTTAATGTGGGTTCACCCAAAATATTGTGGTCCATGTCCTAATTAGCACCAATGTCCATTTCGCCAATAAGTTCCACACGCCTATTCAGGTAAAACCTTGGATTCAGAATGTTCACTGTTAATTTCAAATTCCTCAATAACTTGATATGTCCCTCTGCAAATACATCCAGCTCCACGCTTTTCTGCGGTCTTCATGTTCCTTCAATTCCCAACATCCCCCAATGACTCCTACAGAATTCGAATTGCAAAGTTCAAGAATTCCCTCCCTAAATCTCCCCACTTTCTGACCTTTCTTCCCCACTTTAACCAAGCTTTTGATTAGCTGCCCTTATGTCTGTTCATGTGGTTCGGGGTCAAATCTGATTGATAGCACTGCTATGAGGTGCCTTGTGATGCCATCGATATAAGATAGATGCCACATAAATGCCTGCAACCTCTGGTCAAGTAGTTTTCATGGCCAACAGGTTTATGCAAAATAAAAAGTTCTGCTCTTCTCCAAAATCGACTTCATTTGCCAAGTATTTTATGAACTGATCCTACAGTCCACTCAATTATGCTTCATTAGCATATCTTTCAACCACAGGCCACGGGTGAGACAGGCCTGACTTGCTGGGATTTGCATTCCTAACACACTCGGCTAAGTTGGTAAGGAATACATAATGTTCACTCATTGCTGATTATCAGCGACTGACAGAAGCGAAGGGTTAGGGCCTGAAAACAGCTGTGAGCTTACATAGCGATCGTTCCAGCTGGAACAATTTCGGAGCAATTTGTTGCTATTCGTCCTGTTTGGATGTGACTTTGCTTCTGACTGCCTGTGGGAACAGGAAACTAACAGGAGCTTTTAAGCTCTTCCCTCCCGCCCCATCACAATGCAGCGTCTCAAGAGGAGTTCTGGCTTTCTCTATAACCACAACCTTCTGGGTTGTGAGGTACAGTGTGGGACGTGGAGAACCTGGAAAGGAATGATGGAGTTCGGCTTCTTTGAGGCCTGTCTGGCAGAACTACTGGTTGCCGCTGATGAAGAAGTCCCAGTAAATCTGAGGCCTTTGTTGAGTTCAGTATGGGGCGCCACACAGAGATCTCTGAAGATCCAGTAACAGAGCATTGCAGATAGGAAGTGATAGGAAGTGTTGGAAATTCCCAGCAGATCAGGCAGTATCTGTGAAGAAAGAGACAGAGTTTACAGGCAGGAATTTCCCTGCGGAAGTAGGCAATGGAATTAGCATGGAGCCAAAATGCCAATTTAATTCAAAAGGTTGAGCAGGCCCATCAGACAGGAGAATGAACCTCGGGCCTTCTGAATGAAAGAATAGCAGGTTACAACAAAGGGGAGCCAGTGACAATGTAGTCCAAATTAGTAGCACCTTCTCTTTGACTTTGTCAAAATTAAAACGCATAACTCAGTGGCTCAGTGGTTAGCACGGCTGTCTCATAACACCCGAGACCCGGGTACAATTCCATCCATCGGGTGACTGTCTGTGTGGAGTTTGCATGTTCTTCCTATGTCTGTAAGGGTTTCCACCCACTGTCCAAAGATGTGCAGGTTGGCCTTGCTAAATTGCCCACAATGTGAGGGCTAGATGAATTAAGTTACGGGAAATGCTGGGTTACAGGGTTAGGGGAGGGTGGTAGGTCTGGGTGGGATGCTCCGGAGGTTCAGTGAGGACTTGATTGGCTGAATGGCCTGCTTCCACACTGTGGGGATTCTATGAAGTGCTGCAGCGGTATTTCCAGCAGGTTCCGTTTCCACCCCCATGACGCGAGCTGGATTAACACTTCAGGATTGTGTTGACGTTGCTGTCACCAGTGTAGATTGTGGAGGGTCAGCAGCAGTGCAGATTATTTTGTACACCTCAGGACATGCATTCCTGCTTACTCCAGGACACACTACCTTACTCAAACACTTGTTTTATCACGGGGCTTTTTTTGCCAATTCCAGTACCCATTAGACTGAAAGCAAACTTCAACCAGTTTCTGAAAATGACAATTCTGGTCCTATCTACATCATAGATGCCCTACTTCCATAACAAAAGGAGCCTAACACAGGCAAATACTTTGGACAAATCTGAAGGCTAGCCTGCTTCTCAATGAAGCCAGTCACATTGCTGGTGGGACCATCAAGATATTGAATCTATTATGAAGCCACTGCCATTGTCCCGCTGTGAAAATAGTACAGGTATGGGAATATTGGCAGGGGTGGCTCTGTTTTTAATTCAATTGTGGGATGTGGGCATCAATGGCTGGCCAGCATTTATTGCCCTCTCCTACTTGCTGTTGAACTGAGTGGCTTGCTAGGCCATTTCAGAGGACAACTGAGTGTCATCCACATTGCTGTGGGTCTGGAGTGACATGTAGGCCAGATCAGTTGAGGATGGCAGATTTCCTTCCCTGAAGGACAATAGTGAACCCATATAGGTTTTTCCTGGCAATGGTTTCATGGTCATCAGTAAAATCTTAATTCCAGATTATTATTGAATTCAAATCCCACTATCTTACATGGTGGGAACTCATCAGCTGAGTTTCTGGATTAATAGTCTCATGATGCGAAAACTAGGCCATCACCTCCTCTCCCTGTTTGTGAACACCAAGTAAGTATTCAAAATAGGAATGAGGACCAGGGGTGAGAAAGCCTGGAAATGGATTGCTCAGTGTGATGGTGGTAAAGAGATGGAGCTGGGATGTGGCAGCATTAGCACAGCAGGAATGGGAAGTGGGAGCTCACATTAAGGGAAGGGTTGCTGTGGGGTATCCCTGACAAAAGATAACCTGCTCATAGGTGAAAGGGCCAAAAAGGGGGTGGATGGACCTGGGGAAATAGAAAAATCTTAAGACTTAGAATGAGAGGGTACAATATAGAAAGGGGCTAGCACATTTCTTTGAAACCTATTCAGCAAAGGGTTCAACCAGAGCTAAGTATAATGTATAAGCATGTGAATAATATTGAGCAAGAAAATGGATGCAAGGTGTTGTAATGTAGGAAATACAGCAGTCAATTTACACACAGCATGGTCTCGCAAACAGTGATGAGAAAATGAACAGAGAGTCTGCTTTATGATATTGATGGGGGGAGTAAATATTGTCGATGGGTGGGTCAAACTCCCACACTCATTATACATGTTATGCAGAGATACCGTCCTCTGTCAGGTCCTTTTCTTCCTGCAGGTGATTCAGCTAAGACATAAATATTTTAGCAAATGATTCATGGTCTGAGGGAATTCATTCTGTTGTAAAACAAATTAGCATCTGCTACCATTCTTTGGGGACCTGGAAATACATCACAGCAACATAGCACAAGCAGATGGTCCATAAATTGGGTTAAAACCTGATCAATTTAAAGATTTATTGGGCATGTTTTCAAAGCCAATAATTAATTTCCTTTTGTTTGTTTATGCATGGTTATCAAGACTAGGAATAATATTGCCAAAAAATATTGCTGTTAACATCAAGTACTTCCACATTGTGCGTTGCACTACCAGATATGTAAAATTGGTCTAAATTGTCTACACAATAAATCTCAATCCCAAAAACCTGGAGAACACCTTGATTCCTACACCTATGCAGTCCTCACATACTACTGTACTGTTGGCCATTGTGTAGATGAGAAGGCAAGTTGAGGTGGTTTCAAAAGATTGTGTGGCCCTATTTTAAAAAAAGAGGGGTGTTCCTCCTGGTGTCCTCACTATGAGAGAGACTAATAGATCCAGAAGGGGTTAATAGAGTCATAGAGTCCTAGAGTCATTTAGCATGGAAACAAACTGTTTAATCCAACCAGTCCATGCCAACCACATTCTGAAACTAGTCACATCTGTCTGCATGCAGCCCAAATCCCTCTAAACCCTTTTTATTCATGAACTTATCCGAAAGTCTTTTCAAGGTTGTAATTGTACTGCATTCAGCACTTTCTCTGGCCGTTCATTCCACACACGAGTCACTCTCTCTGTAGAAAAAAGTTGCCTCTCATGTCCTTTTTAATTCTTTTCTCCTTTCACCTTAAAATATGCCCCCTAGTTTTGAACTCCCCTATCCTAGAGAAAAGACCTTATCTACGCCCTTCCTGATAATATAAACCTCAGTAAGGTCACCTGTCAATCTCCTACACTCAAGTGAAAAATGTCCCAGCCTTTCCAGTCAATTTTTATATCTCAAACCCTCCAATCCTGGCCACACTCTATAAATATTTTCTGAAACTTTTTCAGTTTAATAATATCCTTCTTGTATCAGGGTGACCAGAACTGCACACAGTGCTCCAGAAGAAGCCTCACCAAAGCCCTGTGCAACCTCAACATGAGGTCCCAACTCCTACACTCAGAGGTCAGAGTGGTGAAGGTAAGCATGCTAAACCCCTTTCTTAACCACCCTGTAACATAAATTTGAAAGAATTATGGATCTGAACCCTAATTTTCTCTGTTCTACAACATTACCCAGGGCCCTGCCATTAATTGTATAAGTCCTGTCCTCGTTTGTGTTACCAAAGTGGAATACCTCACATTTATCCAAATTAAACTCCATTTGCCACTCCTCAGCCCATTGACCAATTGACCAAGATCTCTTTGTAATCTTAGATAACCAATGTTGGAGACTGTTTTGGTTCCACCGAATCTGATGTTGTCATGCAGTCTGGGTAGGGAATGAGATTAGCTCAAGGTTCTGGTGAGATCAGATGCATTATCACTGTCTCATGATATTCATTGTAATTAAATTGAGTCAATATACCTAATTCTGCCATGAAACAGTTTATATCCTGTTAAGATCGATATCGCTTCTTGTTAAGCCTTACCAGTGGTCCACCCTCTATCACTGTTATCCAAACAGACCCTGAGATTCAATATAGACCTTTTGCTGATATTGGTTGGTTCTTCAACAGCTGTTACACTTGCTAACTCAACAACCAGATTATTTGCTCATTTATTTCATTGCCATGTAGGAAATGTGGAAGCCAATTTTCGTGTAACAAGGTCTGCACATCAGACAATCATGTCATGTTTTAAAACATGCTTCATTAGCTGCAGAGTACTTTGGGACATTATGAGATTGGAAAAGACATTACAGGAAATACAAATCTTTTTCCTTCTTTATTTTGCTTATTTCAACATTTCCATCAGTATCATTTTTTTATGTGGATTGGAATGAATGAACAATAGACTGGAGAGATTTATTGTTAGTTTTTTTGTTTTGTTGCTTAAAACTATGCAATGAGCCATGGGAGAAGATTAAGGCTTTAGTTCTGCTATAATCCCAAGTGGTGATAATACTTGACAAGTCAACTTCGAAAGTAAAGCCTGGTTTGATACTATGTAACTTTAAATTTATAGTTTGCTTATCTTGGTGGTCAGTTACTGAACATATTCACACAAGAGTAACATTGTACTTTCAACAGCAGGACACAATGTTATTATACAAACATTTAAAAAAAATAAAGCAATAAATAAGACATCTCTAAAATATTGTATCATCAACAGCAAAAAGAAAGGTTTAACCTTATTTCTTAGCAATATCCTTTACAGACACTCAACCCCATTGAGATATCACATCCATCTTTACTTCAAAATTTCTTAAACAACAAACAAGGTCATAAGGGTTAGGAGCAAATTACTGCAGATGCTGGAATCTATACTGAAAACAACAAATACTAGAGATCATAGTGGGTAAGGCAACTTCCATGCACAGAGAGCAAGCAAATGTTTTGAGTCTAGATTTTAAGGGTTTCCTTTTAGTGACTTTCTGTATAGTCATGAGATGTTATTCTCTCCCTCTCACCGGTAGACATGCAAACAGGCTAACATATTGACACCTCTCACAGAACTCTTAAAAATAAAAAGCCAAAGACTATTAAAAAAAATTAGGATAGCTTTCCAACTGAACACTGAACTAAACTGCCCTTCTGTTAGTAAGACTCCTTTCTTCTGAATTAAAGCTGCTTGTGACCGCCGGTCATTAAAAACCCAAGTCAATAATAGGCAGCAATGATCTCTCCAGTTAGCTTGTTGAATCACATGATTTCTTGGCCAGTCCTTCACTCACTGTTCTGAGTGACTTTACTGACTCTTGAAAAGTCCCAGATCAGAACTTTACAGCGTTAAATCCCATTTATCCCTTCCCAAACAATAATAATACCTTCAAAACAAAAACATCGGAACACCACCACCTGCAGGTTTCCCTCCAAGCTAACCACCATCCTGACTTATAAATATATCATCACTCCTTCACTGTTACTGGGTCAAAATCCTGGAAGTACTTTCCTAATGGCATTGGGGGTCTGCCTGCACAACATGGACTGCAACGGTTTAAGAAGGAAGCTCACCCATCACCTTCTCAAGGGCAACTAGGGGAAGGGCAATAAAAAAAAACATTCATCACATTGCAATGAGAGACCAGGAGCCATTTTTAGATTACTTGCAGTGTGGAAACAGGCCCTTCGGCCCAACAAGTCCACACCAACCTGCCGCAGTGCACCCACTCAGACCCATTCCCCTACATTTACCCCTGCACCTAACGCTACAGGCAATTTAGCATGGCCAATTCACCTAACCTGCACATTTTTGGACTGTGGGAGGAAAACGGAGCACCCGGAGGAAACCCACGCAGACATGGGGAGAATGTGCAAACTCCCCGTTCAAATATAACAATATTTGTTCAAATATAACAATAAATTAATAAATGTTAAATGTTTAAAGCAAATTAAAAACTTAGTTTTACCCCAAATTGGCACAAATTTAAACATGTTGCGAGATGAACCCCTGGAAGAATTCTTATGATGCTCAGTTCTAATGCATTTGGGAGTCAGGTTAGGATCTAATTCAATGGTGTTTTGGGTAGTGACAACACAACATTGTCCAGGCCCAGTGAGGTATTTGGTTTCAATAAAGATGTTGTGCAAATACCATTTAGGTCTTCAGGAACTGAAAGTTCAATGAAAGAGAAACAGAACTATTTTTACTGTCAACATCATTTTAATTGTTATTCCAATGAAGTTGAACAGTTGAATTCATAAAAGTAACAGGCCATTGAGCTGAAATATTAAGTCTGTTTCTCACTGCAGAATATTCACACACCCTGTCCTGCTGATTGTTTCCAACATTTTCGGCTTTTGTTTCTATCGAGATTCTCTGACTAGTTTGTTGGAAATGGATAGAAAATCTGAATAAATGGCATAAAGAGCTGTTTATGCCAAATCTCCAAGGATTTTATGTCTCTCTAGATAAAGGAGAAACCTTATGGGAAATGCAACTCTGGAATCTTCAACTGAGATTAGCAGAAAACAGTGGGCGGCACGGTGGCACAGTGGTTAGTACTGCTGCCTCACAGCGCCGGAGACCCGGGTTCAATTCCCGCCTCAGGCGACTGAGTGTGTGGAGTTTGCACATTTTCCCCGTGTCTATGCGGGTTTCCTCCGGGTGCTCCGGTTTCCTCCCACAGTCCAAAGATTTGCAGGTCAGGTGAATTGGCCATGCTAAATTGCCTGTAGTGTTAGGTAAAAGGGGTAAATGTAGGGAAATGGGTGGGTTGCGCTTCGGCGGGTCGGTGCGGACTTGTTGGGCCGAAGGGCCTGTTTCCACACTGCAAGTAATCTAATCTAATCTAAAAACAGGATAATGTCAGGTTAGTGGTAGCATGGTGGCTCAGTGGCTGGCACTGCTACGTCACAGTGCCAGGGACCCAGGTTCAATTCCACCCTGTCTGTGTGGAGTTTGCACATTCTCCCCGTGTCTGTGTGGGTTTCCTCTAGGTGCTCAGGTTTCCTCCAACAGTCCAAAGATGTTCAGGTTAGGGTGAATTGACCATGCTATATGCCCACAGAGGGCAGGGTTGTGCAGGCTGGGTGGATTAACCATGGGAAAGGCAGGGTTACAGGGTCAGGTGGGTCTGGGTGGGATGTTCTTTGGAGGGTCAGTGCGGACTTGATTGGCGGAATGGACTCCCTCCACACTGCAGGGGATTCTATGATTCAATGTAACACACTGAACCAAAGGAGAGTGAAAACCTCCGATGGAATCTTACTATCTTTTGGGAAAGTATCATTTTTGTCACGCTCCATGGAGGATTTCTCGATGCAACTTACTCACTCGATGCTCCCAAACCTACCTCCTTAACCACCTACCATGTCCCTCTGGCGTGCCTCAAAAGCTGATGCTAGCTCAACTCCCCTCCCTGCTGTGGCTAGTAATGTCACAAGCAAGGGGATATCCAGTGTGCATCAATATCATTAGTGCAAGTGCTATCTTGGAAGCCCAGCTGTGCACCTGGACAAATGCTGGGAGTCCAGAATTGCCCTTCACTATCAATGTAGTGCCACAGCAGCTGCATGTAACAAATAGACAGGAACAGCATATAAGTGCTTCAGGAGGACTGAACCCTTCTTCTCCCAGCTCCAGGTCACTCACAAAAGGCATCGCAGCACATAAAGGATTATACTTTTGTGGAGCAGGAATCTGTTCACGGTATTTTATGCGGTTTTGCAATAGCTATGCGTTTTATGGTCTGCAGGTGCCTCTTTCAAGGTCATCTGTGATCACCTCTGCCTCATAAAGGTGTCTATCTCCAATTTGCAAGAAGCAATGACATGGTCAAAATCGCCTGTGAACAACAGTTACACCCCACATACCTGTACGTTACATTCATGCCAATGTGATTTCAAGTCATAATCCCAATCATAGAATCCTGACAGTTTGGAAGCAGGCCATTCAGCCCATCAAGTGCACACCAACCCTCTGCAGAGCATCCCGCCCAGACACACCCCCTTACCCTACCCCTGCATTTCCCATGGCCAGTCCACCTAACCTGTGCATCTTTGGAATGTGGGAGGAAACCTATTTGGACACAAGGAGAATGTGCAAACTCCACACGGTTGCCAAAGGGTGGAATTCACCCCGGGTCCCTGGCACTGTGAGGCAGCAGTACTAACCACTGAGCCACCATGTCACTCCAAATCTACTGAGCATGATTGCTGAAAATGCCTCTTGTACGGTCTCCTGCCATGTAGAATTGAAGCCATCTAGCAGGCAGAGACGCTACCTAGTCCAGACATGGTTGCAGCTCGTAATCGGCAGATCATAGATTCGCAGAAGCCCCACAGTGTGGAAACAGACCACTCGGCTCAACACATCCACACCGACCCTCCAAAAAACATCCAACCCAGACCCATCCCTGTAACTCTGCAGGACCCGTGGCTAAGGCTGAACACTATAGACAATTTGCCCTGGCCAATGCACCTAACCTGCACATCTTTGGACTGTGGGAGGAAATCAGAGCACCCGGAGGAAACCCACGCAGACACGGGGAGAATGTGCAAACTCCACACAGACAGTCACCCGAGGCTGGAATCGAACCTGGGACCCTGGCACTGTGAGGTAGCAGTGCTAACCACTGAGCCAGTGTGCTGCCCTATCATGGATAACAATTCAGGTCTTCATCATCCTTGTGCCCTCTACATCCCAGGCTACTGCCGACAATCCTCAGCACTGCGTCCTTCCAATCCATTATCACAACAGTGTCCTCTGACACCTACCCAAGTAATTAATTTTGCTTATCATCAGGAAAGATTGTTCTCCACCTCCCTGACCAACTTGGATGGACAGACCTGAATGATGGACAGAATCTTGCTTGCTCTCTGTGAAGCTCCCTAACTGATGATCCATGAATCTCCTGACTGTTTGCATTGGACCTGCAGCACTGGCCATGGTCCAATACCTGGACAGACCCATGACCACCTAAAGCAGACAACTGATTGTGCCAAATCCCTGAGATCAGATGCTGTTGCTGTGGTTCTGTTCGCCGAGCTGGAAGTTTTTGTTGCAAACGTTTCGTCCCCTGGCTAGGCGACATGATCAGTGCTTGGGAGCCTCCTGCGAAGTGCTTCTTTGATGTTTCCTCCGGTGTTTATAGTGTTTCGGCATTCGTGTAGGAACCGGAGTTGTTCGTATGTGGCGCTTAGTCGGTTAGCGCAGGATTCCCATTTCCTGGTTTGTCTCAGCATCTCTCGCCCGTAAGTGTTCAAAGTTTGTGCGAAGCACTCCCAAGCACTGATGATGTCGCCTAGCCAGGGGACGAAACGTTTGCAACAAAAACTTCCAGCTCGGTGAACAGAACTACAGCAACGAGCACCCGAGCTACAAATCTTCGCACAAACTTTGATCAGATGCTGTCCTTGATTGACTGTACTAGGCACCTTTGATTGAAGGGTGTTTTCCTGGACCTGACTGAGGGCTATTCCCTGTCCATTTTGAGGCATGTGTAGTGTGGCTGCTGCACAAACTGCTGGCACATGCTCTAGGTGTGAGATTGACATAGTATAATACATACAGTTACATGTCCACCTTCTTGACTAATGACCATTGACAGAGTTGAGAGGGTGGTGCTGGAAAGACACAGCAGGTGAGGCAGCATCTGAGGAGCAGGAGAATCGATATTTTGGGCGTAAGCCCTTCATCAGGACTGGCAGTTCTGAAGAAGGGATAAACCCAAAATGTTGACTTCTCCACCTCCCGATGTTGCCTGGCTTGCTGTGTTCTTCCAGCCTCCTGCCTGTTTATTTTGGATTCCAGCATCTGCAGTTTTTTTTGTCTCTGAGATGCAGCCTAGGCCGTTCCATTAGCTGAGTGCCTGTCCTGGTACACAAAGTGTCCTTCAAGCAATATTCCACTGAGAGGTGCCAGTGCATTCAAAGTGCTGCTGCGCTCTGTGACATTGGTGGCAGGTATCCAAGATGGTGGATTGGAGGGGCAAGTGATGAACTATAGCTGCAAGTTGCCTGCTCGAACTTTCAGGTCACAAATTTGCGGCATCTAGTTTCCATCCAGCAGATGTTGGAATGGGACTCTGCATTTGAACAAGACCAGAGCAGGGAGCAGTGAGGGTGATATTGAGCGATCATCCCTGCTATAGGACTCATGCCAATCACTAGCAAGAAGCTACATTAGCTGGAAAATGCGATATGTTGTTCCTGACATCGAAGGTGGCCTCAGTCGACGCATCACACAATTTTCCCAGATTTCCCACTTCAGCCTGCACCATTGGGGCCCTGGGAAGGCTCCAACCCTCACCTGTGCAATTTCTCCAATAGTCTAATGAAGGAGGGGACATGGTGAAAGGAGATTTCAAATAAAACAGCAAATAGTATATCACTCCCTCTTGCACTTGAAGCAATTTTTAAAATAGTCAATGATTCTTAGTTCAGAATTTTGGAACAGGCCTAAGAATGGTCAATATACCGGATTTAAAGTTTAGCAGGTGGAGCAGTTGATAGATGAAATAGAGGTGGGGTGACACTAAGTATAGTCGAACTATTTTATCTCTAGGTTTGAAACATGGACCCGCAGCAAGGCAGCAGATATCTTAATAGAGATGCTACATTTTAATAAGACTCCATTGGAATAAAAGAGGCCTACCACTAGTGAAGTGGCAGAAGTCGGCTGGTTGCAGATGACTGTAAAGCACAAAACTATTTGTCATGAAGGAATAGGCTATTTAATGAGAAACATGAGGAAAATGATCCTTGTTTCCTGATTTGAGAGAGAGAGGGACACAGGTGCAAATTTCAAGGCTTGGCCTTTCTCATTTACCCTCTCTCAAAAGTGAATTAGTTGCCAGATTAGAAGCCAATGACAACAAGTCTTCATGGGTGATTCCCTGAACCAGCTGTTAGTTGGGCCCATCAGCATGTTTTATGTCTAGATCCAATTTCGGATACTTTCTTTACATTACTGCACCATCGATTCACATTTGCACACTACGTAATGGATCTGTGATTTGGATTAGACTAATGCCTTGTTCTTCATTAGAAGTATGCTATGTTTTATGTCTATCCTTATCATTAGCAATCTTGCTTCCGGTGAGGCCCATCCCGTCCTGTCTTCTAGGTAATTGCAACATTCCAAAGACTCTCACTGAAAGTCTTAACTCAGAGCACACTGCACAGGAATAAATGATGCCATGTTCTGCCTCTGTGCGGGATTAACTTCTGAAATTCAATGCTTCTGAACACAGCACCTCGAGAGGAGGCAGCAAAGAGGGTGGAGAGTAGCCGCGGCAACAGTGCTGAATGGTAAGGCAGCAGGTTCAAAAGGCTTTGGATAGTTGGCAGTGACTTCATTCTGAACACAGCACTGAGGAAAGAGGCAGCAAGTTTAAAAGGAGTGTGGAGATAAATATTTCTGGTAAAATTGCCATTACAAGAAACACACCTGCATTGTCGGCAGAGTTGGAAACTGAATATTCAAGGATGTTCACCATTTAGACAAGAACTAAGTGGAGATGAAGCTGTGCTAATATTAGGAGATAGGATCAGCACATTAGTATGGGAAAATCTGAGATTGGAAGAACAATGCCATAGAGCCATTGAAGTTGACCGCCTTTTGGCCCAATTTGTCACAATTAATCTAATCCCATTTACCTGCGTTTGGTCCATACCTATTTCATCCATGTACCTGACCAAATATTTCTTAAATGACAAAATTGTACTCCCCTGCACCACTACCTCTGGCAGCCTGTTCCAGATACTCACCACCCAGTGTGAAGAAAATGCCTTTGTGGACCCTTTTGTACATCTGACCTCTCACCATAAACCTGTTTTAGACTCTCCAACCATGGGAAAAAGCTGTGACTGCCTTATCTATGCCTGTCTTGTAGACCTCTATAAGGTCACCCCTCAATCTCCTATGCTATAGGGAAACAAATCCCAACCTATCTGACATCTCCTGATAATTCAAACCTTCCAGTCCACGTAGCAACCCTCGTAAATCACTTCTACACTCTTTCTAGTTTAATAATATCCTTTCTATAGAACTGAATGCAGTATCGGACTTACCTGTGGCCTTACCAACATCTTGTGCAACTGCAACAAGACATCCCAACTTCTATACTCAGTGCTCTGACTGATGAAAGTGAGCATGTCGAAAGCATGTGTGAAATATATTGAATAGAACTAAAACAGCAAGACCAGCAGACAGTAGTTGGAGTTATTTATAGGACATCAAATAGTGCTGGCAGTGTCAGGCATGGTATTGATCAGATGAGAGAACTACTTAGCATGGCAATACAGTAATTATGAGTGTCCTCAATCTGCATATAGACTGGGTAAATCATTTAAGCACTAAAGCTGTGGAGAACAAGTATCCAGCTTGTCTAAGAGATGGTTTATTACATAAGTTGTTGAAGAGCTGACTAGAGGACAAGTTGTTTAGGATCCAGTAAAATATAATCAGCAAAGGCTAATTGTTAACCTTGTAAATGAGCTGGAAATGTGTTGCTGGAAAAGCGCAGCAGGTCAGGCAGCATCCAGGGAACAGGAGAATCGACGTTTCGGGCATAAGCCCTTCTTCAGGCTTATGCCCGAAACGTCGATTCTCCTGTTCCCTGGATGCTGCCTGACCTGCTGCGCTTTTCCAGCAACACATTTCCAGCTCTGATCTCCAGCATCTGCAGACCTCACTTTCTCCTCAAAGATTTCAACCTTGTAAATGAGCCTTTTAGCAATCAGTGACCATTATATGACAGAATTTTACGTTCTGTTTGAAAGTGACCTAGTTAAATCTGACATAAGTGTGTTAAATTTGAATAAGGAAATTCAAGAAAACACGATGTAAAGTTTGCTGAGCTAGACTAAGAGGTAGATGAAAATGCAATGACTGTGCACAGGCAATGGATAGGCTTTCAAGAACAATGACATAGTTTACAGCAACTACATATTCTTTTAAGGTGTGAAGATTAAGTTAAAAAAAGTCATGGCTGTCAAAGGAAGTTAAAGATTGTATAAGATTCCAAGTAAAGGGGTTTAATAATAATAATAAAGCTGAAGATTGGGAGGTTTTTACGAATACAGCAATGAAGAGCCGAGAAGCTGACGAGGAAAAGAAGAATAGAATATGAATGCAATTTAGCAAAAAGCAAAACTGGGGCTGTGTAAACTGCAACAAGTGCTTTAAATAAAATATGCTTGGCTGAAACAAGTGTGGGTCTAATAAAAGCAGTTAGGAAAACTACTCTGGGGGTAGAGAAATAGCAAAGAAGCTAAAAGATTACTTTGTGCCTCTTTTCACTGAGGGAGATACTAGAAATCTGCTACAATTAGAAATCTGAATGGCTCGGGAAACTGAGGAGTTGAAGGAAATCAGGATTGGTGAGAGGGTTGTACTGAAAGTTTATAGATTCCCAGGACCTGATAGTCTGTATCCCAGAGTGTTGAAGAAGTTGGCTACAGAGCTAGTTGGTGCATTGGAATCATTTTCCAAAGTTCCATAGAATTTGGAATGATTCCTGAAGATTGGAAGTTTTCAAGTCTTATCCCAATATTAAGAACAAGGCAATTATTAGGGAATTACAAACCCATCAGTAGTAGGAAAAATGCTAGAATCTATTATGGAGTGTGATAAATGGATACTTGGTTCAAAATGATCTGATTGGGCACAATCAGCACGGATTTGTAGATGAAAATGTTTGACAAATTTGTTGGGAATTTTTTTGAGAATGTCATGAACAAAGTTGATGAAAGGAGGTCAATGATATAATACACTGGTGTTTTCAGAAGACTTGTGATAAGACCCCTGCAGCAAAATTAAGGCCCACGGCATTGGAAGTAATGTACTGGCATGGGTTAATGAAGGGCTTATGCCCGAAACGTCGACTCTCCAGCTTCTCGGATCCTGCCTGACCTGCTGTGCTTTTCCAGTGCCACATTTTTCAACCTTGGCATTGATTGATGATCAGTTAACAGACAGAAAACAGAGAGTAGGAATAACTAGGTCATTCCCACATTACCAAACTGTGATGAAAGGGGTCAGTAGGGGTCAGTACTTAGGATTCAGTTGTTCACAATAAATATCAATGATGTGAACATAATACTTCAAACTTGCAGATGATACAAAGCTAAGCAGGTATGGGTTTTTGAGGAACACGCACAACATTTGGAATTGAAACATGAGGAACAGATTTAACAGATTGAGCAAGAACATCATAGTAAAATGTGAGCTTATCTACTGTGATAGGAAGAACAGATATTTTCTTAAATGTTGAGAGGTTAAAAAATGTAGATATGAAAATGGATTTGTGTGTCCTTGTCAATCAGACACTGAAAGCTATTGTGCAGGTGCAGCAAGGTGTTAAGGAGGTTAATGAAATATACATAAACAGATAGACAGGGCAAATGTAGATTAGATATTTCCCCTGAATGGGAGTCTAGAACAATTTAAAAATAAGCTGGATGCCATTTATGACTGAGTTGAGCAGAAATTGTTTTTAGTCAGAGGGTTGTGAATCTTTGGAACTTATTTAACCCAAAGGGCCGTGGAAGCTCAGTTTTTAAGTATATTTAAAGTCCCTATTGTTAATATTTTGATTATCAATGGTGTGAAGGGTAATTGGGATAGTGTCAGTGAAAAGCATTGGAATGTTCGATCAGCCATCATGAGGTAAAATGGCGCAACAGACTTGGCCCGTGTTCCTATTTTCTGAGCACTGCGAAAACGCCTTCACTTCACAGACTGCCGGGAACAACCACACCCCTTCATTGAATGAAAACAAATATACAGGCCCCTGTAGACAACTTGAAGATGGACGAATATTGCACAGTCATTATAAAAAGATTTTCATTTTGTCAATTGTACATTGCATGTAGAACCTTGAGATGTTTTACTTTATTTAAGGGTTCTATACAAGAACTCGTACAGTGTGGAAGCCCATCAAGTGCACACCAACCCTTCAAAGTGCTTCCCACCTAGACCCACATCCACCCTTTGCCTCTGTAACCCAGCATTTCCAATGGGCTAATCCATCTAGCCTGCATACCCCTGTACACTGTGGGCAATTTAGCATGACCAATCCACCTAAGCTGAACATCTTTGGACAGCGGGAGGAAACAGTAGCATTTGGTCAGCACAAATGTGTACCACCTGCTGTGGGATACTTGGAGACAACTTTCCACTACAAAATGTTACCACAACATAATATTTTCATGTTAGTGGGTATTTTCAATTCACCACAAGAGATAGCAATCACGTCTCACAGTCTGCAGTGCACATGTTCACGACAGTAATAGGCATGCACAATGCTTGCAAATGTCAACATTTTCATCAGTCTTCCTCTGAAATGGGAAAGAAGCAATGAGATGAAGAGTGTGTAAACCTTTTCAAGCAGTTCTCTGAGCACAGTATAAGGAGAATCGACATTTCGGGCAAAAGCCCTACATCAGGAATGAGGCTGTGAGCCAAGGGGGTGATGAGATAAAAGGGAGGGGAGTGGGGCTGGGGATAAGGTAGCTGAGAGTCTGATAGGTGGATGCAGATGGGGTTAATGGTGATAGGTCGGAGAGGAGGCCTCCTCCATCGCCACTCCCTAACCACCTTATGCCTGGAGGAAGAACGCTTCTTCTTCTGCCTCAGGAATCTCCAACCCCATGGCATCAATGTGGATTTCACCAGTTTCCTAATTTCTCCTCCCCCCCACCTTGTCCCAGTTCCAACCTTCCAGCTCAGCACCGCCCTTATGATTTGTCCCCCTGACCTATCACCTTCAACCCCGCTTATATCCACCAATCACACTCACAGCAACCTTTCCCCCAGCCCCACCCCCTCCCACTTATGTCACCATCTCCAGGCTCACAGCGTCATTCCTGATGAAGGGCTTTTGCCTGAAACGTCGAATCTCCTGCCCCGCGGATGCTGTGCTTTTCCAGCACCACACTCTCGACTCTAAACTTTTATTCAGGTGAGTTTGATGCTACTGGAAATAGCAACACTGTGGGACAATACAGTGTCACATCTGAAAGAAGATGCCCAACCCAGCATCAATTCTTGTCATACAATACAAAATTGAAATACAGAAGATGCTCAGCCCGGACTGAATCCATGGTAAATTAATGAAGCTTCATAATATATGTTTATTATTTGGAAACTTGGCTTCTAAAGTGGAAAAATAATATATATTATTGTTATATTGATTTGTGTTTCGATATTGCATATGTTAAGAAGGGAAGGATATGATTTGAGTTTTAGTTTCATTTTCAAGTTCAGGTAGTCAGGTTGTCTAGTGGTTTCTTTTAAAGTGCAGTTAAAGTGAAATTTTTAAAACCCTTGAGGTGAACAGTTCAGTGCATTACAAATAAGGGTAGAAGCGAGAAAACCATAGCCTGTTGCTTCTAAACACAGTCTGCTCTGACAAAGAGAGGCAGAAACAGAAATGCATTCATTTCAAAAGGCAGCATGCAGGTTTCTCTTAGGGGTAGCAGATCATTCAGAAAGAAAAGCCTTTAAAGCAGTAGGGCTGTTCAGCAATCCCTAAAATAGTCAGAGCAGAAGAAAAGATGTCCTGGGTGGTTTAATCATTAGAGAGCTCTAGAAACCAATTATAGCCATGCCGACTGTACAATGACCTTTGTAGTAGAGACAGGCTGACCTTTCACTAATGTTTATGTATCAGTAAGGTTGTTAGAACATGGAACATAGCAAAGTACAGCACAGAACTGGCCCTTAGGCCCACGATGTTGTGCCGAGACTTAATCCTAATGTAAAGTATAGTAACTTAACCTACTCACCCCTCAACTCATTGCTATCCATGTGCATGTCCAGCAGTCGCTTAAATGTCCCCAATGACTTCGCTTCCACCACCTCAATTGGCAACGCGTTCCATGCATTCACAACTCTCTGCGTAAAGAACCTACCTCTGATGTCTCCTTTATACCTTCCTCCTAATATCTTCAAACTATGACTTCTCGTACCAGTCAATCCTGCCCTGGGGAAAAGTCTCTGTTGTTCATGATAAAATTGTTGAAATCTTTATTTCTGGCATCTTGTAAAAAGACTGTTTCAAACAGTTCTTGTATAATTTATTTTTCTCTTCTACCCTTATTTGTGCCTTTTCTTTCTTTTTAATATGAAACATAGTTTGATGAGATTTTAATACTGGTATATTGGAAGTCACTTGTGGAGATGTTCAGTGACTAACCGCCATCATAAACTTGTAGCAAAAATAAAACTTATGGTCTATTAAGCCAGGTTTCACTCTTGGTTCCGACTGTCTTGTATTACCATCAACTATAACAGGTACATCATCATTGCAAAGCCAAGCATCATATGCACTGGTGAAACTCCATTACTTTTGCTTTGAAGAAAAATGGCCTCCTACATACATTTTAAAATCCAGGGCCACTGGATTGCACTCAAGAGATTTTCACACACATTCCTGCCTGGGAAGAATTTATAAGTTCCCTGTTCAAAGCTTGATCCCAAGAATGGGTATTCGCTCATAAGCACTTCCCCAGAGCCACAGGAATGACAATTTCTGGAATACCTTTCAAGAGATATTACTCCCTCAGATCACCATTATTATCTATTAATAAGGATATGCTCAAACAATATATGAATCATATAATTTAGAATTTACCAGATTATCACTACATAGCAAATGAAAATCATAAAACCCCTATCGTGTAGAAGGAGGCCATGTATCCATTAGAGCCCACACCAACCCTCCAAAAAGCCATTCACCCAAACCCCTACTGTATCCCGTAATCCCACATTTCCCATGACTAATCCACCCAGCCTCCACATCCCTGAACACTATGGACAATTTCAACATGGCTAATGCACCTAACCTGCACATTTTGGGACTATGGATGGAAACGGAGCATCCAGAAACAGCCCATTCAGACACCAGGAGAACGTGGGAACTTCACACAGACAGTCACCAGAGCACATGGCGGACCCAGATCCCTAGCACTGTGAGACAGCAATGCTGAGCCACCATGAGATAGCAGTCCTCAGAAGAACTAAGCATGAATGTGACTAAACCTCAATCATTACATGGCAATGGCAATGGCAATAAAATATGGCCTTGTTTATAACAGTAAAAATGCAAAATCAATGTGATCCAAATCAATTTCTTCAATCAATCTATTCATCAAATTATATTAGACTTGATCCTACACAAATGGTTATACAGAACATACCTACAACACAAAACAAAAATAACTCACTAAGATGGCTTGATGTCTTCAATGCTTTTATCATAATTTATTCTGAATTTTGCAATCAAAGTCTTCCTTTACGGAGCTCCTCTCTGCAAAGACAGACTATGTAAATGACAAGATGATCAGCAGCATATTCTCCAATTTCTCAAAAATGGTTCATCATCCAGTGAGTGCGTACTTCAATATGATCCCTCGAAGCTTACCATTTTGGAAGTAGATGCAACATAGAAAGGCCTCAGAGCATGTTTATTAGAGTTTGGTTCTAACGTCCTTATGACAGCTCAGGCAAACTACTCTCGGTTTTTTGGAATACAACAGTTTCATGTGTTCCTACATGGCAAGTATTTGATTGTTCATAACCAATCACAAACTGTTTGAAATGATCCATTGAAAGGAACTTACACATGCATCTTAAAACGCCAATGATTACTTGTGAAGATCTAAGGGTACAGTTTTAACTTCTCCTTCAGTTATTCTAAAGCCGTTACAATAGCCAATGATCAAGTGGCTTCACTGCCATCTGATGCTCCTTTTTTCTATGCCTCATGTTGGACAAAGACCAAACACTGGTTTAATAGTAGGTAAAAAATAATGACTGCAGATGCTGGAAACCAGATTCTGGATTAGTGGTACTGGAAGAGCACAGCAGTTCAGGCAGCATCCGGGGAGCAGTAAAATCGACGTTTCGGGCAAGAGCCCTTCATCAGGAATATCTATGCATGCTCCTACACTTTTACCATTGATTCTTGTGTTATTCAAATCTTTCCCTTCACTAAGCTCAGATCAAGTCCACAATAAAATATGTTTTATTCATTGTGCACAGTTAAAACGTTGCACAGCCTCCTTGTCAGCGGCATTAAATGGTCCTTCATAAGCAAAAGATTAAAAACCACTAACTGACATTGTGTTAATTGTATACCTGAAAGAAAAAGAAACCTTAAGCAGCTCCAATCACAGCCAAACATCTCACTGATGCTTCTTATGAACATTCTGCCCCCTTCTTGCCTCTCACTAAAACGAACAAAGGCGATTTGTTCAAGCAGTTGGAATTATCAATACGAATTTTAGTTCACCTTTATACTTTTATAAAGCACATCCATGTAAAATGGTGAAAATTATTTTATTTCCAAGTAAGCAGATAATCCTCAAATGTGCATATTAGCCCCTCAGAGGTCAAATGGAGATTAAGATGTGTCTAGATTTCCCTTATCATCAGCCTTAGAAAAGCACGTCCTAATGTACCAGCATAAAAATTGCAACATCAAACCACTTCAATATCTGGCATGAGCGAGATTGCTGTTTTGTAACAACTTTACATCAATTTGAGCGCGGTTTTGTCCCATATACTCATACATACAACCACCAGCTGAAACACCTCCAGTTACCTAGAGACCTAGGGGTTAAGGTACATAAGTCTTTGAAGGTTGGGTCACATATAGACAACGTGGTTAAAAAGGCATTTGGCACACTTGCTTTCATTGCTCAAGCCTTTGAGTATAGGAGTTGGGAAGTCATGTTGGGGTTGTACAGGCTATTGGTGCGACGTCTCTGGAGCACTATGTCCAGTTCCGGTCACCCTGTTATAGGAAAGATATTCACCTTCTTTGAGGAGGTGACCAAGCATGTGGATGAGGGTAGAGCAGTGGATGTAGTGTACATGGATTTTAGTAAGGCATTTGATAAGGTTCCCCATGGTAGGCTTATGCGGAAAGTCAGGAGGTATGGGATAGTGGGAAGTTTGGCCAGTTGGATAGAGAACTGGCTAACCGGTCGAAGTCAGAGAGTGGTGGTAGATGGTAAATATTTAGCCTGGAGCCCAGTTACAAGTGGAGTTCCGCAGGGATCAGTTCTGGGTCCTCTGCTGTTTGTAATTTTTATTAATGACTTGGAAGAGGGAGTCGAAGGGTGGGTCAGTAAATTTGCAGACGATACGAAGATTAGTGGAGTTGTGGATAGTGAGGAGGGCTGTTGTCGGCTGCAAAGGGACTTAGATATGATGCAGAGCTGGGCTGAGGAGTGGCAGATGGAGTTCAACCCTGTCAAGTGTGAGGTTGTCCATTTTGGAAGGACAAATAAGAATGCGGAATACAGGGTTAATGGAAGGGTTCTTAGTAAGGTGGAGGAGCAGATGGATCTTGGGGTCTATGTTCATAGATCTTTGAAAATTGCCACTCAGGTGGATAGAGCTTGTAAGAAGGCCTATGGTGTATTAGCGTTCATTAGCAGAGGGATTGAATTCAAGAGCTGTGAGGTGATGTTGCAGCTGAATAGGACCTTGGTAAGGCCACATTTGGAGTACTGTGTGCAGTTCTGGTCGCCTCATTTTAGGAAAGATGTGGAAGCTTTAGAGAGGGTGCAGAGGAGATTTACCAGGATGTTGCCTGGAATGGAGAATACAGTAGACAGTCAGAGACTTTTTCCCCGGGTACAACAGAGTGTTACAAGGGGACATAAATTTAAGGTGAAGGGTGGAAGGTATAGGGGGATGTCAGGGGTAGGTTCTTTACCCAGAGAGTGGTGGGGGCATGGAATGCGCTGCCTGTGGGAGTGGCAGAGTCAGAATCATTGGCGACCTTTAAGCAGCAATTGGATAGGTACATGGATGGGTGCTTAAGCTAGGACAAATGTTCGGCACAACATTGTGGGCCGAAGGGCCTGTTCTGTGCTGTACTGTTCTATGTTCTATGTTCTAAGCTAGAGTGGGTTCAGAAAGCATTTGCTAGGATGTTACCAGGTTTAATTTATAAAGAAAGGCTGGACCATAGGAGGTTGAGAGGTGACCTCATAGATGTTGATAAAATCAGGAGGGGTATAGATAGGGTTAATGAAAGTTATCTTTTCCCTAGGATAGTTGATTTCAAGACTAGGGGGCACATTTTTAAGTTGAGAGGAGAGAGATTTTAAAAAGACATGAGGGATAAATTCTTTATTTGTGATTTTCATGTGCAATGAACTTCCTGAGCAAGTGGTAGTGGGGACACAGTTGCAATGTTTAAAAGACACTTTGGTAAGTACATGAATAGGCAAGATTTGGAGGGATATGGGCCAGGGGCAGGCAGGTGGAACTAGCTTAATCGGTATTATGTTCGGCATGGACTGGTTGGACCGAAAGGTCTGTTTCCATGCTGCATGACTCTATGACTTGATGTTCCATATTGTAAATTCCAAGTAAAATAAAGTTTCTCCATTTTTTTTTCGCATTCTATACATTGTGAAAGTAAGGAATTAACAGTGGTAGAGGGTGCATTTTGATGATGGGATTCAATCCTTAATATCAAGTGTGTTACAAATTGCTTTTCTTTTGTAGTTTATGGATATATTTTTGGTCGACTGTTTGATCAGTGCCTTATAAGATTTGCTGGTCCTCTATTATTCGTGTCTATGCTGCTATCTTCAGTGTTTGCTGCATCTCTTGCAGTGATTCACAGTTCCTTGTCTTCCCATACCTTCACTGACTGCACTGAGCCAATTCTAAGTCTTGGACTCTCAGTGCTTTGCTTGGTAGACTCATTAATTAAACAAACACCCAAGCCAAATTAGTTTGCACTTTTAATTTTTTTTGAAATGATGATGCTGGGAAATAGTCTATTTCAAAGAGTCATTAATATCTTTGGACATGTGAAGGAGACAAAGCAGATTATTATGTGACAGAATATTTATTTCTACTGCTGATGGAAGCCAGATAATTGGAATATTATAGTACTTGGTGGGCCACCCAGAATTCTGTTTATAACACAGTGATTTGGAAAAGTAAATACATTGTGTCTTTTTCTGTTTGTTATAAGGAAATCAATCAGAGCAGCAGTATCTAAACTTTGACAATCTAAAAAATAGCCCCATTAGAATTGAAGGAGGAGATAAATCAATTAGACTATTATTTGTTGTGTGATTTATGACTGTACATGAGAGTTCTAAAGAGAAATCATATGTCCTCAGTTTAGGGTTAGTCTCTCTGGTCTTTTGGATTTAGCAGAGTGCTGCAGAAGAATGATAAGCCTTATTCCTTGTGGAGTACAAACTCACACAGCGGACTCTTCTAGGGGCCTGAGCAATGTAGGCTATTGCAAGATTTGTGGCAGAATCATGCAAGAAGTCCAGCGTGGTCTGTCTCAATGTCATGAGCAGCTCACTGTTCTCTTATGTCTTTCCCAACAGTGAGGTAAGTTTCTCACAAGCCAATGGGACTACAATTTGTTAAATGCAATGGTTATTAATGCCACAATTCTCCTTACTAATACTCAGCTTTCTATCTTACAATGGATGCCAAAATGAATGAAACATCGACGTGGACATCAGAGTGGGTACCTGGCAACTTTAGCTCACTGCTGACTGTGACAAACCTCATTGTTTCTCAGCACCAAACAGCTTTTCAGGGTACGATCAAAGGGCACCAGTTGCACACACCCTTCATACAAAGACATTGGCATCCAGCATTTGCCAACCTCGATGAGCATCATGTCTCTGATCCATTTACATGCCCCTTCAAAAGCACAGACATGCATTGCTGGACACACAAACAACTAGCATTGAAAGGCTACAGCAGGACACATTGTAGTAGGAACAGGGACCCAGCTCACAGGTTGAACCAGGCTATATCTCAGGGCAGCTCACACTATCTCTTCATACTCGCTCACTTAGTGTCTACCTGCAAACTTGTACCATCCATGCTTTACCTTGCCTTGCCATGCTGTGCCATATCAGTTAGCGCATTGGCATTTTTGCCAAAGCTAAAAGCTGTTAGATTATCAAATTGACCCACTGCTTTGTGCAGACACACACAGACAGGCTTGTCTAATCAGGGTGATCAATAAGAATCTGTCTGGGAGGGTCAGGGAACGCCCAGCTGTATGGCAGACCGAGATATCAATGCAACATCTACAGCACATGCCCACTGCTGCGTAGTAAACAAACTGCATGTGTATTCACCCAAACGGCCATGTCAGAAAGTGAGTAGGGACTAGTCCTCAGTCTAGGCAAAAGAGTGCCACTATCCATCAGGAGGTCTTTGCACTGTTAGTCACGAGTCAAAATTAGAGTGGCGCTGGAAAAGTGATGTTTCGGGCAAAAGCCATTCATCAGGCTTCTCAGATACTGCCTGACCCGCTGTGCTTTTCCAGCACCACTATAATCTTGACTCTGATCACCAGCACCTGCAGTCCTCACTTTCTCCCATTGTTAGTCATGAGTACAGTCCAGAGACTTGGCCAGTCACAGTCAGTGGGCCTGTCAGTCGATAGTCTGAGGAGTGGGTCCCTGTAGGGCCAGCAGCACCACTCAGGGAAATGGTGTATCAGGGAATTGAAAGCACCGTGGTCATGGATCTGGTCAGTTATGTCCACGGGCTGCTCATCAATGTCAGTCGTCAGTCTGGGGCAAGTACAATTCTGAGGTTCGGTCTGTTGATTGTTCAGGAGAATGGAAGATGGACCTGAAAGGAGGTTAATAAAAGGGGTGGGGAAGTCAAGGCTGCTGAAGGAAAGCAGAGGCACTTATGGAGTTGCAGGCAAGGACATTGACAGTGTGAAATGCAAGGCACATGACAGACCAGACAGAACAGCTTCAAAGGGTATGGTAGGCTGGGTAGGTGCTATTGTCAGTGACCACCTACTGTAGCCTCCACAGGGGAAGGAAAGAGGAGCAGGCTGGGTATCAATAAAGTGTAAGGGTAGGGCCCAGGGACAGGGAAACCAGCCGGAGGCAAAGTCTAATGTGGCAGGTCTCCACATGGGGAGGATGGGTGGAAATGGACTGTTGGAGTAGTGTGAAGTTAAAAGGGACATAGAGATTCTTGGGGCTGGGGGAACCCGGTCACTAAGTGGAGTCGACTTTGTTGGTGTCCACCATGAACTGCATCGTCAGTCATCTCTTGCCACTCCCTCGATGTAAAGTACATCTGCAAAATGGCTCGGGTAATAGGGGGGTAATGCCTAGGGTCAACAGAGTTAGCATCATAGAGTCATGCAACACAGAAACAGACCCTTTGGTCCATCTTGTCCACACTGACCAGACGTTCCAATCTGACTTAGTCCCATTTTCCAGCATTTGGCCCATCTCCCTCTAAACTCTTCCTGTTCATATACCCATCAATTACCTTTGCATGTGATAATTGCATCCACCTCCACTACCCCATCTGGCTGCTTGTTCCATACACGCAATACCCTCTGCATGAAAAAGTTACTCATCAATCTTTTTAAAGTCTAGAAACAGACTTAACAATTCCAGTCCAGTGTGCATCTTCTTCAGGGTTGTGCAGCTGGGGGGATAGCTTTTAGAAAAAAAAGTGCATGGCATGGTGACTCAGTAGTTAGTGCTGCCTTACAAAGCCAGGGACCTGGGTTCAAGTCCAGCCTCAGGTGACCATTTGCATGGAATTTGCACATTCTCTCCATGTCTGTGTGGGTTTCCTCCCATCGTCTAAAGATGTGCAGGTCAGATGAATTGGCCGTGCTAAATGGTCTAGAGTTTTAGGTACATTAGTTGGAGGGAAATGGGTCTGGGTGGGTTACTCTCCGGAGGAGTCGGTGTGGACTTGTTTGGCCAAATGGCCTGTTTCCACGCTGTAGGGATTCTAATCTAAAACTTCCTTCTATCACGTTAAACCTATGCCTTCTAATTTTGGACTGCCCAACCATGGGAAAAGGACCTTGTCTTATCCATGCCCCTCATGATTTTATAAACTTCTCTAAGATCATCCCTCAGCTCCAATGCTCCAGGGCAAAAAGCCAGAACCTACTCAGCCTCTGCCTATAACTCAAACCCTCCAGTCCTGGCATCATCCTTGTAAACCTTTTCTGTACCCTCTCAGGTTTAACAACATCCTTCCTACAGAAGGGTGACCAGAATTGAACGCAGTGTTGTAAAGGTGGCCTCACCAATTCCTATGTCACAGCAGCATGACACAACATCACAACTCCTATACTTAATGTTCTGACCAATGAAGGCAAGCGTGCCAAATGCCTTCTTCACCACCCTGTCTACCTGCGACTCCACTTCCACTGGACAATGCACCTCAGGTCTCTTTGTTCAATAACACTCCTCAGGGCCCTACCATTAGCACTAGAAGTCCTGCCCTGATTTGCCTTATCAAAATGCAAAACCTCACATCTATCTAAATTAAATTCCATCTGCTACTCCTCAGCCCATTGGCCCATCTGATCAAGGTCCTGTTGTACTCTGAGATAACCTTCTTCACTGTCCACTATGCCACCTATTTTGGTGTAATCTGCCAACTTCTTAGCCTCCTATATTCATATCCAAATCATTTATATAAATGATGAAGAGCATTAGTATCACTGACACTGAGGACACTGGTGGGAGAAGTTCATAGATCCCCTAACAATAGCAATACTGTAGAACAGAGAATAAATCAAAAGATAATGAGGGAATGTGAAAAAGAGAATGTACGTTATTCATGGATGATTTTCACTGCTGTGTATCTTAGGAAAATCAAATTGGCAAAGATAGCATAAAGCAAAATGCATAGAGTGTAACTGGGATAGTTTCTTAGAACAATATGTTATGGATCTGGTAATGTTTAATGAGGCAATTTTAACACCTCAGATTTAAAGATCTTCTAGAAAACAATGACTATAGCTTGACAGAATTGTGCAATCATTTTGAGAGTGACAAACTTGGGTTGGAAACAACTGTGCTAAAGCTAACTAAGCATAATTATAAAGGAATAAGACCATAAGACCATAAAATATAGCTGCACAATTAGGACATTTAACCCAACAAGTCTGCTCTGCCAGTTAATCATGATATATTTCTAAACCCCATTCTCCTGCCTTGTCCCTTTAGCCCTTGATACCCTTACCAATTATGAACCTATCTATCTCTGTCTTAAATACACCCAATTACTTGACCCCCACAGCCCTCTGCGGCAATGAGTTCCATCCTTTGGTAGAAGAAATTCCTTGTCATCTCAGTTCTAAAGGTCATCCCTTCACTCTGAGGGTGTTGCCTTGAGTGCTGGTTTCTCCCAGTAGTGGATATATCATTTCCATGTCCTGTCAGTATTCTGCAATTTCCAATCGGATCCCCTCCTTGTCCTTTTAAACTCCATTAATTATAGACCCAGAGTCCTCCACTGCTCCTCGTATGACAAGCCCTTCATCTGTAGGATTATTCTTGTGAACATTCTCTCGACCCCCATTCAAAGCCACCATACCCTTCCTTAGATATAGGGCTCAAAACTGCTCACAATATTCCAAATGCTAATCTGACCAGAGCCATATCGTAGGGTGGAATCGAACCCAAGTCCCTGGCACAGTGAGGCAGCAATGTGAGCCATTGAGCCACTGTGCCATCCCAAATGCTGCTAACATTGCATTTGCCTTCCTAACTGCCAATTGAGACTGTATATTAACCTTAAGAGAATCCTGAACTAAGACTCCCAAGTCCCCTTTTGTCTCAGATTTCTGAAACCTTTCCCCATTTAGAAAATAGTCTACATCTCTATTCTTGCTACTAAAGTGCATAACCTCACACATTCCCACATCTGCCACTTCTTTGTCCACTCTCCTACCCTCTGCAAGTCCTTCTGCAACTTCCTTGCTTCTTCAACACCACCTGTCCCTCCACCTATCTTTACTTCATCTGAAAACTTAGTGACAATGCTATCTGAGCCTCCAACCAGATCGTTGATGCATGATAGCAGATTTGGCTGAAGTTGACTGGGGATGGTGGTTATCAGAAAAGACAGTTCATGACCAATGGCAAGCATGTAAGTAAATAGTTTATGACTTGCAGCAAGGATGTAGCTCAGTGAGGAGGAAGGGTTGAACAAGTCAAGCTTACCAAGAAAGTTAAAAATAGTATCAATTAGCAAGAAAAACATATAATTGTTAAAGATTTGTATTAAAGTAGAGGACCAGGACTATTTTTAAACCAACAAAAAGTAATTAAAAGAATAAGGAGGAAGAAAATAAACTTTGAGGCTAAACTAACAAGTAACTTAAAAATAGGATAGCAAGAATTCCTTTGAATGTATGGAAAGGAAGAGAAAGGCTTAAGTGAATGTGAATCCATGACCGAATGAGGCTGGGGAAATAATAATTGAGAAACAGGAAGGAAATTGAAAATGGCAGAGAACTTGAATTAATTCTTTGCATCAGTTTTTCCAGTAGGAGATGCAAACATTCCAAAATTGCCAAACATTTAAGGAGAAAAAACTGGGGAAGGAAACAAATATATTAACTACCACTAGCAAAAAAGTACAATGGAAACTAATTGCATTGCACCTTGAGCACAAAAAGAAATGGTTACAGAGATAATGGACACACCTTATAAAAGTCTGTCAGGAATCCTTTGATTCTGTAAAATCCCAGTGAATTGAAGAACTGCTAATGTAACACACTAATTCAGTAAGGGAGGGAGAGACAAAAAACAGGTAACTGTCGACCAGTTCTCTTAATAAGCATTGTCAGAAAATATGTAAGAGTCTATTATGAAGGATTACATTGCAAAGCATTTAGAAATTCATAATCTACTCAAACTAAGTGAACATGGCTGCATGAAGTGAGAATCATGCCTGTAAAATGTATGAGAGTAGGTAAAAGGGAACCAGGAAATGGCATAAAGTAGGATTTTCAAAAGGTATTCAATAAGATACTGCACATAACACTATTTCATCAGAAAAGCCCATGGTGTTAGGAGTAGGGTAATAGCAAGGACAGATAACTAGTAAACTTATATTCTGACCAGACCATAGGGCTGCTTTCTCATTAAAGAGAAATGAGTGGTGATTCAGGTGAGGAGTGAGATTAAGAATGAGAGTTCTTCATGGTAGTTGAACCTACACTGTTGGCATGTTTAACCAGACATCCAGGCAACTGAGCTAATGACCTCAAATTCTATCATCTAGCATAGCAGGATTTGAATCCATGTCCCCCAGAGCATTATCCAGGTCTTTGGATTAACAGTCCAGTAATAATACCACTGAGTCATCACCTCTCCTACAAAACATCACTGTATTCTTGCCAGACCATAGGGCTGCTGTCATTACAGAGAGATAACTAGTAATGGTTTAACATGAGAGTACAATACTTCAGGTCAGGTCTAAGTCTGGTACCATCGATCTGAAAGCTTTATCATGCAATTTATGAACTACCTTATATTTAAAAGGATAGGTTTTAATGTGATTTGTTTCTTCATACAAAGAAACAATATTCCGTTTACACTTGATGTTCGTAAAGGCATTCAATTTGCTGTAAATGTCCATGACCTTAGCTCCTAGCAAAGGATGAAATTGCCTTGGGCAATTATCTATACTGTCTTCATTAGAGAAATGTTGTTATTAATTTATAGGGCATATTGATTTATCTTTCCATTCATCCTATCTTTCTTGACAGGTGAACTGTTGATACCATGAGTCATCGACTGAGAACTGTCTCAATCTATCAGGAGCAATTACTTACTACAAGAACTAACTAAGTTAATCAACTGTAGCCAAGTTACTAGTTGAGGTATGCAACTGTCAGGTCAAATCCCAATTGTCATTCTCGAGGGAAGTAGCTGAGATAGAATAAGATGGAAACTTGTAGTTGATGATGTTCGCGTAAACCTGCTGTTCTTCTAGATGGTGAAGTGTGTTGGTTCGGGAGGTCTTTAAAATAAATTTTGAGTGATTTGCATCCTATATGCAGTATACACTGTAGCAAAAAATGGCAATGGTGTTAGAGTGAGTGACAATAAACCTTATTAGGATGAGAAGGAAGAAAGATAGGGGGTTAAGGGGGTAATCAGAAATAAGCTATGTTGTGCCTCATAACTGGTGGTAGCAGGATGGCAGGTGGGCGTTAGACTTAGGGTTTAGGTTTAGGAGCCTATTTTATAACCACTTATTCTGGGTTACAAAGTTAAAAATCACACAACACCAGGTTATAGTCCAACAGGTTTAATTGGAAGCACACTAGCTTTCGGAGCGACGCTCCTTCATCAGGTGATCTAACCCATATTCTGGGTTAGATTTTGAACTGGGGTCTTGAACTGAAAAATGGAAGTTAGTTCAATGCAGCATATAAGCACCAGCAAAGAAATTTTGAAAGCTCCAATTAATACATCAGGTGGTTGACTCACTGTCCAATCAGAGATGGAACTCCCCTTACTGAAGGACCTATGGAAGGCGGTCCAGTGCTCCCCATTCAAGGTAGGAGGGACCAATCTGCAGTTGGGCAGATGGCACCTGCAGTTGGCAAGCAGCTGTTATGGGTGTGGGGAATGATCCACTGATCCACTGTGCCCCTCCTTTCCTGTCCTGAACCCACCATGTTGGCCTGGATGTGATATGAGCTGCTTGTGCAGCCCACTGTAGATCCCAGTCAATGCAGGAACAGCATTTTTATGATCTTCAACTTGTCTCAATGGACTACTGTAGGCAAGGGGTGGGCAACTGGTTTGACCCCAATCACCATCGGGGAAAGTAGATTGGAGTCCGGACTGTCCAACGGGTGTGGAAGCAGTTGGTATCAAAGTGCACACGTGCCTGTCTCTGGTCAGTACCTGGCAGGAAATATCCCAGCCTCTGTCTCGAAGTGAGAAACGCCATTCAAAGTCAGTTTGTGTTACAAATCTTGAGGGGCTTTGATAGGGTGGATGGCAATAGGATGTTTAATTTTTGGGGAAAATTTAGAATGAGGCGTCATTACTTTAAAAACAAGTGGTCGTCCATTTAAGACAGAAATAAGGCAAGCTTGTTTTCTTAGATGATGGTAACACTTTGGAATCCTCTTCCTCAAAAGACAATGGAAAAAAAATGGTATTTGCTTATTTTTCAGGCAGAAATGGATAGATTCTTGATAAGAAAGGGAGATGAAAGGTTTTTGAGAGTAAGTGGGAACACAGAGCTGAAGATACAATCAAATCAGCCATGACCTTATTGAATAGCAGACCAGAGTCAAGGTACAGGTACACAATCCTTCATCTGAGATTCTGAAATCCAAAAAGCTCCAAAATCTGAAGTTATTTTTGTGAAGACTTTTTTTTCTGTATAACGAGGTTGTTTGGCGTGCGAACAGGTGACCCAACGCCATGCCCACTCGGCCCACGTCACTCAGATGTGACGTGGTGACATGGCCCAGCACTGGCAGGTGTCAATTGTGTCTCAGCACTTGTACCAGTTAGGATTAGAGTGGTGCTGGAAAAGCACAACAGGTCAGGCAGCAGCCGAGGAGCAGGAAAATTGACCGCTTTGGGCAAAGGTCCTTCGCCTACTTGTACTAATCACACATGGGTCTGGCGTTTGGTAAGGCATTCTTTATTTCACTGTGAAAATGTCATTTATTCTGAAATCTGAAAAATTCCAAAATCTGTAAAACAACTGGCCCCAAGCAGTTCAGATAAAGGATTGTGTACCTGTATTGATTAGCCTGCTCATGTGTAATCAGTGGAATTTAAAAAGGCGAAAGTAGTTTTACAATGGAGAGTCTGCTTGGAGATGGGTTGGCATTAATATATTTGGAGCGTTAATTTCTTGAATTCCTCCTTGATATTTTAATTGCCTGTTTATTTTCAACAAAGCTCTTGTTAATTGTTTGTTGTCAGTGTTTCTGTGCCAAGTGCTTTTGTCACCTGATTGTGCAGGAAGAAGAGGTGATTTCTTGAACAAGTCTTTTCAAATTAACCATCTTGGACTGAATGCAGTTGTGTTTTTTTTTCCAATTTGTTCTTGCAGCCAGTTTCCTAAATCCCCACAAGGACGCCTAATAGTTTGTTCCTTTAATCTTCAGCCCAGGCATCTAGTTTGAGCTGTCATTTAACCAGCATGAAACATGAGCCATGTTATAATGAATTTCCGAGGGATTATCACACAGTCTGAAGGGAATATGTTAGTGGCGTGGTCAAAACCGAACGAAAAGGCCAAGCTACATTTGTAAAACATATTCTAAATGCTAAGCAGTGCTGTGGGTCATGCAGAATTTACAGGCATTGTGTTGATTAATTATTGACGTAAACAAGATGGGAGAGAACAGCCCTACTCGTCTTTAGGCTAATAGCCTGAGATCTTTTATGTCTCCCCATGAAGTCTTAGCTTAGCATTTCATTCTTAAAGCATATCGCCACACAATATTGACTGATGATAATTAACGAGTGTGGTTCAGACCATGTAAAGGTATAACTCTCTCCTTTTCTTTGGTACTCATCTAGTGAAGTTGGCATGCAAGATATTGGACTAAATCTTATGATATTTTGGCTAAGAATAATTGTTTTCAAGTTTCCTGGAGGTTTTCTCTCCAAGAGGGAGAGTGGGTTTTAACATACTGGTGTCCTAAACTCACCTCACTAACCACCTACTCCATCACTATAGCACCATTGAAATCTGATACCAGCTGGATTACACCACTCGCAGTATCTGCAAGAGCTCAATACAGTGTGGATATCCCAGCAAGACCACCATCCTTGGCTCTGGCACCATCTGTAAAAGGCCAGTGTGCACCCCAGACAAGAGCTCCCTAAAGAGCTGAGATAGAATGTAAATTCTCCAGAATTGAATCCCTGTAACATTTAGTGTCAGGAAACAGGTTGAAGCTTTATTTAGCTGTTTGTGTGCAACCTTTCTAACTGTTGTCTATATTTAGATAGCTTGGCTTGTTCTTCTTCTTCTGAAATAAATTTTTGTTCTGTTGTTAAAGAAATTCTGCAGCCTAATGTGAAAACAGTTCAGTAATTATTCACCAATCCAACTAATTAGACAAAAAAAGGTCTATCAAACCATAAGACCGCAAGATATAGGAGCGGAAGTAAGGCCATTCGGCCCATCGAGTCCACTCCGCCATTCAATCATGGCTGATGGGCATTTCAACTCCACTTACCCGCATTCTCCCCGTAGCCCTTAATTCCTTGTGACATCAAGAATTTATCAATTTCTGCCTTGAAGACATTTAGCGTCCCAGCCTCCACTGCGCTCTGCGGCAATGAATTCCACAGGCCCACCACTCTCTGGCTGAAGAAATGTCTCTGCATTTCTGTTCTGAATTTACCCCCTCTAATTCTAAGGCTGTGTCCACGGGTCCTAGTCTCCTCGCCTAACGGAAACAATTTCCTAGAGTCCACCCTTTCCAAGCCATGTATTATCTTGTAAGTTTCTATTAGATCTCCCCTTAATCTTCTAAACTCCAATGAATACAATCCCAGGATCCTCATCCTCAAACCAGTGTTCATTCTGAGATCTGACTTGTGCTGCATTAACAATATATTCATGCTGACGAGATTCTTGATATCGAAGGTCAACAGGGTCCAATTCTTCTGACCAAAATGCATTAGCTCACACTTCTCCACACTGAACTACCTGCTCACGCTGCCAGATATCCTTTGGAGTTCCCCGTTGCCCTCCTCACAGTTTACAATGCTTGTGATACAGGCCCGGTCCTTTCAATCGTTCCTGATAAGAAAGTCCCACCATCACAGGAATAAGTCTGACGAGCATTCCACCGCACGAACTCTTCGGCAAATATATCTTTCCCCAGACAAGGAGACCAGAGCTACACACATGCAGTCTCACCATTAAAATTAAATCTTTGCTCCTGTACTCAAATCCCCTTTGTGTTAATATTTATGACGTGCTTTTTGCATTGCCTGCTAGCTTCCAGTGAGATGCAGGTTACTCTGGAGGAAACACTTCCAAAACCTGTCACCATTTAAGAAATATCTGCACCTTTACTCCTCCTACCAAAGCCAATAACCCCACACTTATCCACATGCTGTTCCATCTGCCACGTTCCTACCCATTCACTGACTAAATCATCTTGAAGCCTATTCGCATCCTCCTCACAACTCACATTCTGACCAAGTTTTGCATCTCCTGCAAACTTGGAAATATTACAATTGGCCCCCATGTTCAAATTTGATTATGAACTACTGGGACTCATGAGGAACGTTTGAGGACTCTGGGTTTCTACTCGATGGAGGTTAGAAGGATGAGGGGAGGTCTACTTGAAACATACAGAATACTGAATGGCCTGGGCAGAGTGGATGTTGGGAAGATGTTTCCATTGATAGGAGAGATGAGGACCCGAGGGTACAGCCTTAGAGTAAAGGGAAAACATTTTAGAACAGAAATAAGGACAAGCCTCTTCAGCTGGAGGGTGGTGAATCTATGGAATTCACTGCCGCAGAAGGCTGGGGAGGCCAGGTCACTGAGTATATTTAAGACTGAGGTAGGTAGGTTCTTCAGTATCAAGGGTTATGGAGAAAAAGCGGGAGAATGGGGTTGAAAGACTTCTCAGCTATGATTAAATGGCGGAGCAGACTCGATGGGTTGAATGGCCTAATTTCTGCTCCTATGTCTTATGGTCTTATGGACTCAAGCACCTATGGTACCCATTGGTCAACACTTGCCAATCTAAGAATGCCAACTATTTATCCCTATTGTCTGCTTTCTGCCTGTTAACCAATCCTCAATCAAATTTGACATATTAGCCCCAAACCTATGAAGGTTAGTTTTATTTACTAACTTCCATATAAAGTAAACAAATTTATTAAAAGCCGTGTGAAAGCCCAAATACACTCCATCTGCTGGTTCCCTATTATTGACTCTTCTCGAAACATCCTCAAACAGCACGATCAGGATTGTCAAATATGATTTTCTTTTTCAATTGCTTTTTAGACTCAACCCAATCAGACAATTATTTTCTAAATATTCAGTAATCAAACTTCATAATAGATTCCAATATTTTCCTGACTGGAGTTGTCAGGCTGGTTGGGTTGTAGTTCCCTGTTTTCTCTCTTCATTCGTTTTGAAACATTGGGGTTACATTGCAACCATCCAATCTGCACACACTGCTACAGAATTAATAGAACTTTGAAAGATGCCCCCCAATGCATCCATTATCTCTGTCGTCACCTCCTTTAATGTTTGGTGGAAAACATTTGCAACAATCTTAGCTGTCTCAGACTCCTTCGGAGTGACAGATACCAGTCTTCAACCAATCTGTTTTCACTTCATTTGATATCAAGAAACAGGTGAAGACACTGGACATTGAAAAGGCGATGGACTGTCGCAATATTTCAGCAATACTACTGAAGACCTGTGCTCTAGAATTTGCCATGTACCCAAACGAGCAGTTCCAGAATACGTATGGCTCTGGCGTTTACCCAACTGCATGGAAAATTACAGAGATATGTTCTGTTCACAAAAAGCAGGACAAATGTAAAATAATTACTGCTCTATCTATCTACTCTCAATCATCAGTGAAGTGATCGAAGGAGTTATCAACGGCATTATTAAGCAGCACTTGCTTCGCAATAACCTGGTTAACTGACTCTCAGTTTTAGATCCACGAGGTCCACCTGACTCCTGGGGTCACTATAGACTTGGTTATCTCACCTCCAGAGCATTACTACCAGAGCTTCTTAAAATAGTATTTCAGCCCAACTATCTGTGTCTACTGAGTTAATGACTTTCTATCTGCCATAAGGTCAAAAGTGGGGATGTTCACTACACATATTCAGCACCATTCATGACTCCTCAGATATTGAAGCCATCAATGCCCAAAGTAACATTTGCTCTACAAAGCTGCCAGGCAGTGGCCATTTCCAACAAGAGGCAATCTAACCATTACCGGTTGACATGCAATGGCATTCCCATTGTAGAACTCAGGCTATCAGCATGCTTATGGAACCATACAGCACAGCCATGGGGTCATACAGCACAGTCATGGAATCATACAGCACAGCCATGGGGTCATACAGCACAGTCATGGAATCATACAGCACACCCATGGGGTCATACAGCACAGTCATGGAATCATACAGCACAGCCATGGGGTCATACAGCACAGTCATGGAATCATACAGCACAGCCATGGGGTCATACAGCCCACCATGGAATCATACAGCACAGCCATGGGGTCATACAGCACAGCCATGGGGGTCATACAGCACAGTCATGGAATCATACAGCACAGTCATGGAATCATACAGCACAGCCATGGGGTCATACAGCACAGTCATGGAATCATACAGCACAGTCATGGAATCATACAGCACAGCCAAGGGGTCATACAGCACAGTCATGGAATCATACAGCACAGCCATGGGCGTCATACAGCACAGTCATGGAATCATACAGCACAGTCATGGAATCATACAGCACAGCCATGGGTCATACAGCACAGCCATGGGGGTCATACAGCACAGCCATGGGGTCATACAGCACAGCCATGGAACCATACAGCACAGTCAAGGGGTCATACAGCACAGTCATGGGGTCATACAGCACAGTCATGGGGTCATACAGCACAGTCATGGGCGTCATACAGCACAGTCATGGAATCATACAGCACAGCCATGGGCGTCATACAGCACAGTCATGGAATCATACAGCACAGCCATGGGCGTCATACAGCACAGTCATGGAATCATACAGCACAGCCATGGG